>NC_042993.1:8962452-9201782 GCF_901001165.1 Salmo trutta | reverse complement strand
TAGGAAGCAGGGAGGAGGACAAAGTCAGTCACACACTTGAAGTAGAAGTTGCCCTTCTCCAGTCCCCACAGATCTAGGATCAGATTACCCTTCCCTTAATCCTAATTCTTAACCATTAGGGGGATGAGAAAATACCTGATCAGTGGTTGGGAAAATCTCCTGCAACTCACAGAGACAAAGAGCACAGAGCACAGAGGTAGACCCACCATACACATGATCTGCGTAGACATGGACAATTTGCTCTGACTTGAATTCTCAACTGGGGCACATTGTATCAGCAAAGATGAATCATGTTACAATTGCTATGTTTGACAGTTGACCAGCCTCCATAAAGGGAAAATGTTGAGGAGTTGAGTACATTTGTCGAGGAGTTGAGTAAATCGTTTCTGTCCCACAAGGGGTGGAGGAGAAAACACGACAGAAGATGATTTATTATACTACTCACTGGGAGAGGAGACAGAAAGGAGGAGAGGGGGAGGGGAGATACGGTAAGGGAGGAAATTAAGGAAAGAGAGGAAGAGGAAGGGAAGAAGCAGAGAGATAAAAAGAGGGTGAGAATAGATACAGAGAGAGAGTTAGAGAAAGAGGTCAGAGGTCAGAGAGAGAGGTCAGAGAGAGAGTTAGAGAAAGAGATCAGAGAGAGAGAGAGAAAGGTCAGAGAGATAGAGAGCAAAAGAGGTCAGAGAGAGAGAGAAAGAGGTCAGAGAGAGAGAGAGAGAGAGAGAGAGAGAGAGAGAGAGAAAGAGGTCAGAGAGAGGGCGAGAGAGCAAAAGAGAAAGAGCAAGAGAGAGAGAAAGGGATGGAGGGAGGGAGGGACAGGGGAGAGAGAAAGAGAGCAAGAGAGGAAGTCAGAGAGAGAGAGAGATAATACTAGTAATTGGAGGAGGAGAGGAGTAGGTTCACCTCTTTCCCCACGGGCATGCCACTGCCCAGGCCGGTGGTCAGCCCGATGACTTTGGCCACAAAGGCTTTAAGAGTTAGATACTCCTTCAACACCACCCCTCGCAGAATGGTCTTCAGCTCAGGAATACCAGAACCTACATGAGACAGAACAACAGAGAGAATGTTGGAGAAAAGAGTGATTGATAGGTAGATCCTGGAAACAGAGCAGTTATATCCCACTTATGTACTTTTGGGCAACCAGGTGGGAGAAAGAGATGGAGATAAGGAGAGCAACACTATGTTCAGTACCTACCTATGGCCTGAGGGGCGACTATGTTGCAGAAGAGGGAGGCGAACATGACGAGGACCATGGGGTAGACGACCCAGGCCAGGTACTGGATCAGGACATTCCCCCTCAGCTCCCCGTGCATCCACTTATACGCTGGGAGAGGGGAGAGAGGAGTAGGAGGAGGAGGAGGAGGAAGAGGGGAGAGAGGAGGAGGAGGAAGAGGGGAGAGAGGAGTAGGAGTAGGAGGAGGAGGAGGAGGAAGAGGGGAGAGAGGAGGAGGAGGAAGAGGGGAGAGAGGAGGAGGAGGAAGAGGGGAGAGAGGAGGAGGAGGAAGAGGGGAGAGAGGAGGAAGAGGGGAGAGAGGAGTAGGAGGAGGAGGAGGAGGAGGAGGAGGAAGAGGGGAGAGAGGAGGAGGAGGAAGAGGGGAGAGAGGAGGAAGAGGGGAGAGAGGAGGAGGAGGAGGAGGAGGAGGAGGAGGAAGAGGGGAGAGAGGAGGAGGAGGAAGAGGGGAGAGAGGAGGAAGAGGGGAGAGAGGAGTAGGAGGAGGAGGAGGAGGAGGAGGAAGAGGGGAGAGAGGAGGAGGAGGAAGAGGAAGAGGAAGAGGAAGAAGAGGGGAGAGTGGAGCAGTGGGTTACACTCTTAGAAAAAAAAGGTTCTATCTAGAACCTAAAACAGTTCTTCAGCTGTCCCCATAGGAGAACCCTTTGAAGATCCCTTTTTGATTCCAGGTAGAGTAAAACCCTTTCCACACAGGGTTCTATATGGAACCAAAAGGGTTATACTTGAAACCAAAAAGGGTTCAACCTGGAACCAAAAAGGGTTCTTCTATGGGGACAACCAAAGAACCCTTTTGGATCCTTTTTTCTGTGTGTAGCGCAGGGAAGAGCAGGGAAGAGTGTAGAGCAGGGAAGAGTGTAGAGCAGGGAAGAGTGTAGAGCAGGGAAGAGCAGGGAAGAGTGTAAGAGCAGGGAAGAGTGTAGAGCAGGGAAGAGCAGGGAAGAGTGTAGCGCAGGGAAGAGTGTAGAGCAGGGAAGAGTGTAGAGCAGGGAAGAGCAGGGAAGAGTGTAGAGCAGGGAAGAGTGTAGAGCAGGGAAGAGTGTAGAGCAGGGAAGAGCAGGGAAAAGCAGGGAAGAGCAGGGAAGAGTGTGAAGCAGGGAAGAGCAGGGAAGAGTGTAGAGCAGGGAAGAGTGTACAGTCGTGGCCAAACGTTTTGAGAATGACACAAATATTAATTTCCACAAAGTTTGCTGCTTCAGTGTCTTTAGATATTTTTGTCAGATGTTACTATGGAATACTTAGGTATAATTACAAGCATTTCATAAGTGTCAAAGGCTTTTATTGACAATTACATGAAGTTGACGCAAAGAGTCATTATTTGCAGTGTTGACCCTTCTTTTTCAAGACCTCTGCAATCCGCCCTGTCATGCTGTCAATTAACTTCTGGGCCACATCCTGACTGATGGCAGCCCATTCTTGCATAATCAATGCTTGGAGTTTGTCAGAATTTGTGGGTTTTTGTTTGTCTACCCGCCTCTTGAGGATTGACCACAAGTTCTCAATGGGATTAAGGTCTGGGGAGTTTCCTGGCCAAACTGAAGCAGCAGACTTTGTGAAAATTAATATTTGCGTCATTCTCAAAACTTTTGGCCACGACTGTAGAGCAGGGAAGAGTGCATAGCAGGGAAGGTCAACATCTATACATCTATACATTTCAACATCATCTTCACAGTGACCGTACGTACATATCCCAACCAGAAGCCATGGATTACAGGCAACATCCTCACTGAGCTAAAGGCTAGAGTTGCTGCTTTCAAGGAGCGGGACACTAATCCAGATGCTTAGAAGAAATGCCACTACGTCCTCCGACGAACCACCAAACAGGCAATACAGGACTAAGATCGAATCCTACTACACTGGCTCTGACGCTCGTCGGATGTGGCATAGTACATCACTGGTGACGAACTCCCTTCCATCCAGAACCTCTATACCAGACGGTGTCAGAGGAAGGCCCCAAAAATTGTCAAAGACTCCAGCCACCAAGTCATAGACTGTTCTCTCTGCTACCGCACTGCAAGCGGTACCGGAGCACCAAGTCTGGGACCAAAAGGCTCCTGAACAGCTTCTAACCCGAAAGCCATAAGACTGCTGAACAGTTAATCAAATGGCTTCCCAGACTATTTACATTGACCCCCTTTATTATTTATTTACAGTTTTTTTTACATTGACTCTTGCACTGGCTAAATGTACACTCACTAGACTCTACCCACACACTCACACATACTACACTGACACTCCAACACACACACACACACACACACACACACACACACACACACACACACACACACACACACACATACAAACATATTGACACCACACACACACACACACTCACACATAGATGCACTTTCATACTCTTCACATACACTGCTGCTACTCTGTTTATTATATATCCTGATTGCCTAGTCACTTTTACCCCTACCTACCTGTACATACAGTACTACCTTGATGACCTCAACTACCTGGTCGCCCTGCACATTGACTTGGCACTGGAACTCCTTGTATTTGGCCTCGCTATTGTTCTCATTGTCTTATAATTTCCTTTTTTATTCAGCAAATATGTATCTTACTTTTTAACTCTGTAATTTTAGGATTGGGCACGTAAGTAAGTATTACACTGTAAAGTCTACACCTGTGGTATTCTGTGCATCTGACTAATAACATTTTATTTGACTTTATTTGACTTACCTAGGGGGTAGGGCCAGAGGGTTGACTTGGAATTGGGTAGCAGGCCTAAATTGAGGTCAAATAACTTATGATATTGATCATCTGTTTTTATCCTGTCTTGTATGGCCATCTAGTGAGGGTACCTGGCCTGCTGCAGCCACAGTGGATTATGGGGACTGTAGTCATGTACCTTGTAAGCTCTTGGCACTGGTGTAGTCCATGCTCCAGCTGACCAGGGCCATGGTGAGTCCCAGCAGCACCAGGAAGATCCAGTCCTCCCCCAGCTTGGTCACGATGTACCGCTGTATACGAGCCACACAGTCTGGAACAACACAATAAGCTAAATTACTGTATGTGTTTAGGCCTCAATATAACTTTTACCAGGGGTTATTTACAGTGATGTAGCTAGAACTAGTCCTTGTCTCTCACCTTGGCATTTGGAGTAGGGGCGGGGCTTCTTTGTGGAGGAGGTGTGGCTGAGATATGACTCCATGGTGACTGTGTTGTGATGTCGTTGGCCATGCCCCCGTCTGGCGTTGACAAGGTTGTTTTCTCCTTTCTGCCTTCTCCATTGTCTCTCTGTCAGCAGCCGTGTGGCTTCCCGCCTGGCTAAGCTACCGAGTTGTTCCCTGTACTCCCCGTAGAGCTGGGCAGAGGAAAGACTACATTACCCAGGAAGTAATGTTGAATCTACATTATATTACCCAGCTGTCCCATGGACCTGGACAGAGCAGGATACTACATATAATTACCAAGATCAGTAGATCTTACCAGAGATAGAACAAAGACTATATAGTATTACCCAGAAACCCTTGCAGTTTCCTGGACAGAGCAGACTTCATTACCCAGAAAGCCTTCTAGTTCTCTTCATTACCAAGAGGCTCCCTAGAATCAGAGGAAATTAAAAGGGGGATCATAAAATGGAGTGGTGGAGAAAACTGAATCCGGCACAGTGGGATAGCTGGAGATAACGAGGTAGAGAGGGAATGTGCAGCGTGTCTGTAAGGGATACACACCAACCTGAATACCCTGCCGCAGGCCAGAAATAGACAAAACGGGCCAAGAGATTGGAAAAACCCCTCCCTGAGTGGAAACTGGGCTGGACAGGAGCCAGGTTGCCAGAGGAAGAGATCCCAGGAAGACAGAACATGCCACACCTTCCTCTTCTAACACGCATGCACGCATGTACTCAGGCACGCACGCACGCATGCACGCACACAGACAGACAGACAGACAGACAGACAGACAGACAGACAGGCAGGCAGGCAGGCAGACAGGCAGACAGGCAGACAGACAGACAGACAGACAGACAGACAGACAGACAGACAGACAGACAGACAGACAGACAGACAGACAGACCCAGGAAGGTTGATACACTTAGAAGCTGCTCTAGGATCAGCTTTCATCACCCCACTGCTAATTAACCTACACAGGCTATAAAACACACCTGGCCTTTGACCTGTGCTTCAAGACAATCACTAAGTTGCAACGCATGAGTCTAAATCAGTGGAAGAACTAAACAACTGGCGCCAGACAGTCCTGTATCAGGTTCTCACAGGAGAGGAAAGCTGAGGCAACCAACCAACCAGGAGGCCTACTGACAACCATGTCAGGTGATACCAGAGTTGTGGTCAAATCCAATTTGATTTGATAGGAGAATTTACATTGAATTCAATTCAAATTTCAACAATCTTCAAGTTTGGACTGTTGGAATTAGAATTTAATTGAAATTGTAAAAACATTTCATCATTAGAAATGAATATGAATTCAATGTTTGTACATTTCCCAGTTAAAGTACAAAATTGACAGCATGATTTGTTTGAAATAATTTCAACTTGTATTTCTAGATTTCCAGTATAGCTAAACTGTTAAATTGGAACGAATTAATTTGGAATTGGAATTCAAAGACTGACCTGGAATTTGTGGAATTAACCGGAACCCTGGCTGATACAGGTGCAAATGTTGTTCATTTCAAAACTGCTTTGTATATTTATGCATAGAAAAAGCATTAACGTTGTGACACTCTAGTGATTTGTGTTTCACTGTTTACCCACCTCACCTGTGTTTGTAATCTGTTTCTAGGGGCAAATGTCTAGGCTAATTTGAGGGATTCATTTTTTGTGAACAATAAACGGTCAACAACAATACCGCTGAACTGCCTTGTGCAATGGTTCACCTTGGTTTAACCTCTCTTGACTCATTCCCCATAGGGACCCTTCCCTATACCCTAATAGGGTGATGGAATTACAGGCTATAGTGAGGCTGGTGTTAAACACATCTAATGTTGCCCACTGTTCTTGAACACACCTCTTAAAAGTTATTTTGATGTTTTTAAAGTCCTATAGCAAATGTTACTGCAAGTGAGCAAGCTACCTCTACTATCTGTTCATTCCTATTCAAAACAACGCTGTATTATATCCAGAGGCTTATGGACTGCCATGCAACAAGCATTTACTCAATTGTTTTCATTCTGACACTTACACTGTAATAGCTGTACTAACAGTGGATCTATAATTAATTAAGATAAAAAACAAGTAAAACACTGATGTCTTGCCAGGGCAAGCTGACTTAAATGGTCCCTCTCTTGAGGAAGCAATAGACATTATGCTGTATTGATCACATGAACATACAGTAAGTACACATACTTTTGATCCCCTAAAACGGGGGACGAAGTACAAAAAGTTCTGTTCTTTTTACACTGTTCAGCGGATATGGATGAAAACACCCTCATATTAAAGCTGACAGTCTGCACTTTAACCTCCTAGTAATTGTATCATTTCAAATCCAAAGTGCTGGAGTACAGAGCCAAAACAACAGAAAATGTGCTACTGTCCCAATACTTTTGGAGCTCACTGTATAACCCCTCAAACGATACATACGCATTTAACAGCTTAAGATAAATATATAATGTTGTTGCATACAGTACCTGTTCTGTGTCTGCTTTCTTGGGCATTCTTTAATGGGACTGTTCTCTCCCTGTCCTACAGTTTTATATGTGACTGTAATACCAGGTCAACACTAAACATTAACAACACAACACTATCAATCTGGGATGAACAAACAGGCAGGACTGGCAAAAAAAGAGGAACCTGGGGAGTGATGACAAAAATGAGAGGGGGAGACAGAGGGTGAGAGACAGACAGTACGATAGATCGAAAGATAAGACACGGAATGAAAGAATGAATAATCAACCACAGGGAGAAAAGAAAGTGTCATCATCACAGTATCTCTCTAGAGAAAGAAAGAGAGAGATAAAGAAAGAGAGACAGCGTGAGAGAGTCTGAGAACTGTGATACATCTATTACTGAGAGCCTGTCACTCTCCATCTGTCAGCCTGTGTTTGTCCTGTGTCACTGTGTGACCCTGTGTGTGGAGTCATACACTGTACACTCCATTCAATACACTGATAACACATTCACTACTGTTCCACACACATACTCACCATGCTAAAGGACTCAATACGCACAGAGCCAGAGAGAAACTAGCTCAGGGTTTAATCCTACCTATTTAAAAAAATGTTTTTATGAAATACATACAAGTGGTATCCAAGAAACACTAACATCAAAGGCAACCTGATGTGGGAGTTGTAAGGACCTCAACTAGACGTTTAACAGTCAATCACCATGTACATCAATAACAACACTGAACGGAAGGAAGAGAGGAGGTATAGAACAGCTTAGAATAAACGAGGAAGACACTTTCTAATGACTTTAGGGAGGGGAGAGCAGGAGAGATGGAAAGAGAAGTAGAGAGAGAGAAAGAGAGAGGTAGAGAGGGTAGAGAGCGACTCGGGGAGAGAGACAGAGGGGGGTGTAGAGAGAGACTCAGGGAAATTTATTTTTGATACTGTCGCAAAGCTAACTAAAAAGCAGCATTCGCAAATGGAGGATGGCTTTCACTTCAGCAGTAATACATTTATGAACTTCTTTGAGGAAAAGATCATGATCATTAGAAAGCAAATTACGGACTCCTCTTTAAATCTGGGTATTCCTCCAAAGCTCCATTGTCCTGAGTCTGCACAACTCTGCCAGGACCTAGGATCAAGGGAGATACTAAAGTGTTTTAGTACTATATCTCTTGACACAATGATGAAAATAATCATGGCCTCCAAACCCTCAAGCTGCATACTGGACCCTATTCCAACTAAACTACTGAAAGAGCTGCTTCCTGTGCTTGGCCCTCCTATGTTGAACATAATAAACGGCTCTCTATCCACCGGATGTGTACCAAGCTCACTAAAAGTGGCAGTAATAAAGCCTGTCTTGAAAAAGCAGAATCTTGACCCAGAAATTATAAAAAACTATCAGCCTATATCGAATCTTCCATTCCTCTCAAAAATCTTAGAAAAAGCTGTTGCACAGCAACTCACTGCCTTCCTGAAGACAAACAATGTATACGAAACGCTTCAGTCTGGTTTTAGACCCCATCATAGCACTGAGACTGCACTTGTGAAGGTGGTAAATGACCTTTTAATGACGTCAGACCGAGGCTCTGCATCTGTCCTCGTGCTCCTAGATCTTAGTGCCGCTTTTGATACCATCGATCACCACATTCTTTTGGAGAGATTGGAAACCCAAATTGGTCTACATGGACAAGTTCTGGCCTGGTTTAGATCTTATCTGTCGGAAAGATATCAGATTATCTCTGTGAATGGTTTGTCCTCTGACAAATCAATTGTAAATTTCGGTGTTCCTCAAGGTTCCGTTTTAGGACCACTATTGTTTTCACTATATATTTTACCTCTTGGGGATGTCATTCGAAAACATAATGTTAAATTTCACTGCTATGCGGACGACACACAGCTGTACATTTCAATGAAACATGGTGAAGCCCCAAAATTGCCCTCGCTAGAAGCCTGTGTTTCAGACATAAGGAAGTGGATGGCTGCAAACTTTCTACTTTTAAACTCGGACAAAACAGAGATGCTTGTTCTAGGTCCCAAGAAACAAAGAGATCTTCTGTTCAATCTGACAATTAATCTGGATGGTTGTACAGTCATCTCAAATAAAACTGTGAAGGACCTCGGCGTTACTCTGGACCCTGATCTCTCTTTTGAAGAACATATCAAGACTGTTTCAAGGACAGCTTTTTTCCATCTACGTAACATTGCAAAAATCAGAAACTTTCTGTCCAAAAATGACGCAGAAAAATGTATCCATGCTTTTGTTACTTCTAGGCTGGACTACTGCAATGCTCTACTTTCCGGCTACCCGGATAAAGCACTAAACAAACTTCAGTTAGTGCTAAATACGGCTGCTAGAATCCTGACTAGAACCAAAAAATTAGATCATATTACTCCAGTGCTAGCCTCCCTACACTGGCTTCCTGTTAAGGCAAGGGCTGATTTCAAGGTTTTACTGCTAACCTACAAAGCATTACATGGGCTTGCTCCTACCTATCTTTCCGATTTGGTCCTGCCGTACATACCTACACGTACGCTACGGTCACAAGACGCAGGCCTCCTAATTGTCCCTAGAATTTCTAAGCAAACGGCTGGAGGTAGGGCTTTCTCCTATAGAGCTCCATTTTTATGGAATGGTCTGCCTACCCATGTGAGAGACGCAGACTCAGTCTCAACCTTTAAGTCTTTACTGAAGACTTATCTCTTCAGTAGGTCCTATGATTAAGTATAGTCTGGCCCAGGAGTGTGAAGGTGAACGGAAAGGCTGGAGCAACGAACCGCCCTTGCTGTCTCTGCCTTGCCGGTTCCCCTCTTTCCACTGGGATTCTCTGCCTCTAACCCTATTACAGGGGCTGAGTCACTGACTTACTGGTGTTCTTCCATGCCGTCCATGGGAGGGGTGCGTCACTTGAGTGGGTTGAGTCACTGACGTGGTCTTCCTGTCTGGGTTGGCGCCCCCCCCCTTGGGTTGTGCCATGGCGGAGATCTTTGTGGGCTATACTCGGCCTTGTCTTCGGACGGTAAGTTGGTGGTTGTAGACATCCCTCTAGTGGTGTGGGGGCTGTGCTTTGGCAAAGTGGGTGGGGTTATATCCTGCCTGTTTGGCCCTGTCCGGGGGTATCATCGGATGGGGCCACAGTGTCTTCTGATCCCTCCTGTCTCAGCCTCCAGTATTTATGCTGCAGTAGTTTATGTGTCGGGGGGCTAGGGTCAGTCTGTTACATCTGGAGTATTCTCTGGTCTTATCCGGTGTCCTGTGTGAATTTAAATATGCTCTCTCTAATTCTCTCTTTCTCTCTTTCTTTCTTTCTTTCTCTCGGAGGACCTGAGCCCTAGGACCATGCCTCGGGACTACCTGGCATGATGACTCCTTGCTGTCCCCAGTCCACCTGGCCATGCTGCTGCTCCAGTTTCAACTGTTCTGCCTGCGGCTACGGAACCCTGACCTGTTCACCGGACGTGCTTGTTGCACCCTCGACAACTACTATGATTATTATTATTTGACCATGCTGGTCATTTATGAACATTTTAACATCTTGACCATGTTCTGTTATAATATCCACCCGGCACAGCCAGAAGAGGACTGGCCACCCCTCATCGCCTGGTTCCTCTCTAGGTTTCTTCCTAGGTTTTTAGCCTTTCTAGGGAGTTTTTCCTAGGGAGTTTTTCCTAGCCACCGTGCTTCTTTCACATGCATTGCTTGCTGTTTGGGGTTTTAGGCTGGGTTTCTGTACAGCACTTTGAGATTTCAGCTGATATATGAAGGGCTATATAAATAAATTTGATTTGATTTGAGAGAGAGACAGACAAAGAGAGAATCAGGGAGAGAGTGAGAGGGGTAAAGAGAGACTCAAGGAGAGAGTGTGTGTGTGAGAGAGAGAGAGAGAGAGAGAGAGAGGGGGGTAGAGAGAGACGCAGGGAGAGAGAATGAGAGAGAGAGAGAAAGAGAGAGAGAGAGAGAGAGAGATAATATATTTCACTTGATTTGGCAGTGTAAACATATTTTTTCCATGCCAATAAAGCCCCTTGAATTTAATTGAGAGATAGAGAGCGAGAGATAGAGATAGAGAGAGAGAGAGAGACAGACAGACAGACAGACAGACAGACAGACAGACAGACAGACAGACAGACAGACAGGGGTAGAGAGAGACTCACAGAGAGAGTGAGAGCTGCTAACAGATTCAGAGAGTGAAGGGCAAGGTGACATTCAGAGTTAATTAAAAAATAATAATAACCACAGATTCCTGGGTCCCTGGTGAGTGTGTGTCTGTGTGGTTCCCCATGTCCTAATCTCTGTATCTGTCCGTCAGTGACTGGGTCAGATTATATTATTAACCTTGTGTCCCAAGACAGGGCTATATTGTCAGGGCTGACCACACACACACACACACACACACACACACACACACACACACACACACACACACACACCGCACACACCGCACACACCGCACACACAGAACACATGGGTAATCTATAATACCAAGGTAAGGGAAACCCACCCCTGTATAAAATCATTGGCTCCAATAACAGCACTCCCATATCAATTCAGAGCATCCCATATCAATTCAGAGCATAGGATATCTCCTATAAGGGTAAAACCACACTGTTTTAGGACATCCCCTATAAGGATAACCACACTGTTTAGGACTTCATCTACAAGGATAACCACACTGTTTTAGGACATCCCCTATAAGGATAACCACACTGTTTTAGGACTTCGCCTATAAGGATAACCACACAGTTTTAGGACATCCCCTATAAGTGTAAAACCACACTGTTTTAGGACATCCCCTATAAGGGTAAAATATCACCGTTTTAGGACATCCCCTATCAGGATTACCACACTGTTTTAGGACATCGCCTATAAGGATAACCACACTGTTTTTAGGACATCCCCTATAAGGGTAAAACCACACTGTTTTAGGACATCCCCTATAAGGATAACCACACTGTTTTAGGACATCCCTGTAATGCTTAGGCGTAGTGGAGGAGGAATCAGACGCAGGAAGCAGCGACACAGGTGATGGCTTTTAATGAGCGACACAGCAAAAACACCTGCCACCCCAAATAGCGAACTCAGCGCACACAAAACTCAAAGTGCCCCAAACACAGGGGACAAAACACAGTGAGCGTAAACCCACACACTAGCGCTAAATACAATACAGCGCGTAACAAAGCAACCAACAGAGAAACAATCCCGCACAAAGAGCAGGCGGGTCAACTAGCTAATATAGCCCCGCTAATCAACCCAACTAAGGACAGGTGCAAACAATAACAGAAAGGGGAAAACAAAAAGGAATCAGTGGCAGCTAGTAGGCTGGTGACGACGACCGCCGAGCGCCACCCGAGCAGGAGGGGGCGCCACCTTCGGTGGGAGTCGTGACAGTACCCCCCCCCCCGACGCGCGGCTCCTGCAGCGCGCCGACACCGGCCTCGAGGGCGACCCGGGGGCGAGGCGCAGGGTGATCCGGGCGGAGGCGATGGAAATCCTTCAACATGGATGGGCCTATGACATCCTCCGCCGGCACCCAGCACCTCTCCTACGGACCGTACTCCTCCCAGTCCATGAGGTACTGCAGGCCCCTCACCCGGCGTCTCGAGTCCAGAATGGCCCGTATGCTGTACGCCGGGGACCCCCGATGTCCAGAGAGGGTGGAGGGACCTCCGGCACCTCACCTTCCTGTAGGGGACCAGCTACCACCGGCCTGAGGAGAGACACATGAAACGAGGGGTTAATACGGTAATAGGAAGGGAGTTGTAACCGATAACACACCTCGTTTATCCTCCTCAGGACTTTGAAGGGCCCCACACATTGCGGCCCCAGCTTCCGGCAGGGCAAGCGGAGGGGCAGGTTCCGGGTCGAGAGCCAGACCCTGTCCCCACGGGTGCCTCACTGTGGTGGCGGTCAGCACTCCTCTTCTGCCGTCCACTGGCTTCCTTCAGGGATTCCTGGACGGCTCTCCAGGTCTCCTTGGAGCGCTGTACCCATTCCTCCACCGCAGGAGCCTCGGTCTGGCTCTGGTGCCAAGGTGCCATGACCGGCTGGTAACCCAAAACACACTGAAAGGGTGACAGGTTAGTAGAGGAGTGACGAAGTGAGTTCTGGGCTAACTCCGCCCAAGGAATGTACCTCGCCCACTCCCCTGGCCGGTCCTGGCAATACGACCTCAGAAACCTGCCCACCTCCTGGTTCACCCTCTCCGCCTGCCCATTACTCTTGGGGTGATAACCGGAGTTCAAACTGACCGAGACCCCCAGCCGCTCCATAAACGCCTTTCAGATCCTGGATGTGAACTGGGAACCTCGATCAGAGACAATGTCCTCCGGCACTCCGTAGTGCCGGATGACGTGGGTAAATAGGGCCTCCGCAGTCTGCAGGGCCGTAGGGAGACCGGGCAACGGGAGGAGACGGCAGGACTTTGAAAACTGATCCACAACCACCAGGATCGTAGTGCTCCCCTGAGACGGGGGGAGATCTGTCAGGAAGTCTACTGACAGGTGCGACCATGGCCGTTGTGGAACGGGGAGGGGCTGTAACTTCCCTCTAGGGAGATGCCTAGGAGCCTTACTCTGGGCACACACCGAACAGGAAGAGACATAGAACCTCACGTCCTTAGCCAAGGTGGGCCACCAGTACTTCCCCCTGAGACTCCACACTGTCCTCGCCACACCAGGATGACCCAAAGAGGGTAGAGTGTGCGCCCACCGAATCAATTGATCACGGACACCGAGCGGCACGTACATGCGACCCACGGGACACTGTGAATGCGCAGGTTCCAATACTAACGCCCACTCGATGTCCGAGTCCACCTCCCATACCACCGGTGCCACCAGCCTAGACGCTGGAATGATGGGAGTCGGATCGATGGGTCATAAAGACGGGACAGTGCGTCGACCCTCGTGTTCAGGGAGCCTGGTCTATAGTAAATCATGAACCTAAACCGGGCGAAGAACATGGCCCACCTTGCCTGACGCAGATTCAGTCTCCTAGCTGCCCGGATATACTCCAGATTCCGATGGTCGGTCCAGATGAGAAAGGGGTGCTCAGCCCCCTCAAGCCAGTGTCGCCACACCCTCAAGGCTTTTACCACTGCTAGCAACTCCCTGTCCCCCACATCATAGTTACGCTCCGCCGAACTGAGCTTCTTCGAAAAGAAAGCGCAGGGGCGGAGTTTCAGTGGCGTACCCGAGCGCAGTGATAGCACGGCACCCACCCCAGCCTTGGATGCGTCCACCTCCACTATGAATGCTAAGGACGGGTCCGGGTCCGGGTGCGCCAACACAGGAAGGACGGGTCCGGGTGCGCCAACACGGGTGCTTCGGTGAACAGCACCTTCAACCTCTTGAAGGCTCCGTCTGCCTCAGTCGACCACCGCAAACGCACCACCCCCACTTCAGCAGTGAGGTAATGGGAGCCGCTACCTGGCCAAAACCCCAGATAAACCTCTGGTAGTAATTGGCAAACCCTAAGAACCGCTGCACCTCCTTCACTGTGGTTGGAGTCGGCCAATTACACACGGCCTTAACGCGGTCACACTCCATCACCACCCCCGTGGTGGAAATGCGATAACCCAGGAAGGAGACGGCTCGTTTGGAGAACACACACTTCTCAGCCTTGACGTATAAGTCATGCTCCAGCAGTCTCCCAAGCATCTTGCGTACCAGGGACACATGCGCGGCGCGGGTGGCGGAATATATCAGAATATCATCGATATAAACAATCACGCCCTGCCCGTGCAGGTCCCTGAGAATCTCGTCTACAAAGGATTGAAAGACGGCTGGAGCATTCTTTAACCCATACGGCATGACGAGGTACTCATAATGGCCCGATGTGGTACTAAATGCGGTTTTCCACTCATCTCCATCCTTAATACGCACCAGGTTATACGTGCTCCTGAGATCCAGTTTTGTGAAGAATTTTGCTCCGTGAAATGATTCCACCGCCGTAGCGATAAGAGGTAGCGGGTAACTAAACCCTACCGTGATAGCATTTAGACCTCTGTAATCAATGCACAGACGCAGACCTCCCTCCTTTTTCTTCACAAAAAAGAAACTCGAGGAGGCGGGTGAGATGGAGGGCCGAATGTACCCCTGTCCCAGAGATTCCGTGACATATGTCTCCATAGCCACCGTCTCCTCCTGTGACAAGGGGTACACGTGACTCTTGGGAAGCGCAGCGTTAACCTGGAGATCTATCGCACAATCCCCCTGTCGATGAGGTGGTAATTTGGTCGCCCTCTTTTTACAAAAAGCGATTGCCAAATCAGCGAATTCAGGGGGAATGCGCATGGTGGACACCTGGTCTGGACTCTCCACCGATGTGGCACCTATGGAAACTCCTTGACACCTCCCTGAACACTCCTCGGACCACCCCTGGAGAACCCTCTGTTTCCACGAAATCCGGGGATTGTGATCAGCCAGCCAGGGGACCCCCAGCACCACCGGAAACACAGGCAAATCGATAAGAAAGAAACTAATCCGTTCCTTATGATTCCCCTGCGTTACCATATCCAGTGGAACCGTAGACTCCCTGACTAGCCCTGACCCTAATGGCCGGCTATCTAGGGAGTGCATGGGGAAGGGGGGATCTATCGGCACTCGCGGAATGCCCAGCTTAATGGCGAGTCCGCGATCCATAAAGTTCCCAGCTGTGCCTGAATCGACTAGCGCCCTATGCTGGGAAGAGGGAGAAAAATCAGAAAACAAAATTAATAAGAACATGTGACCAAAAGGGGGTTCTGGGTGAGTTTGGTGCTGACTCACCTGGGGTGACCGAGAAGTGTTCTGCCTGCCCTTTCGACTCCCAGACTGACTCCTCCAGCACCGGTTGGCCGTGTGTCCTCTCCGACCACAGCTGGTGCAGGAGGAGCCAAATCCTCCGGTGCCCCTTGGCACAGCCCCCCCTAACTCCATAGGAGTAGGGGCGGGGGTGCACGGAGGTGGAACGGACAGGACCCTTTCCGAACGCCCGCGGGCAGCCAGCAGATTGTCCAGTCGGATAGACATGTCGATGAGCTCATCGAGAGAAAGAGCGGTGTCCCGACAGGCTAGCTCCCTGCGGACGTCCGCCCGGAGACTACACCGGTAATGGTCTATCAGGCCCTGTCGTTCCACCCCGCCCCAGCAGCCAAGGTCTTGAACTCCAGCACGCTCCTCGTCTCCTGCCTGAGGTGGAACAGCCGCTCACCCGCCGCTCTTCCTTCCGGAGGGTGGTCGAACATGGCCCGAAAGCGGCGGGTGAACTCTGGATAGTGGTTCCTCGCCAAGTCCGGACCATTCCAGACTGCATTGGCCCACTCCAGAGCTCGGCCCATCAGGCAGGAAACGAGGGCACTCACGCTCTCCTCTCCCGAGGGAGCAGGTCTGACGGTGGCCAGGTACAGCTCGAGCTGGAGCAGAAATCCCTGGCACCCAGCCTCCACTCCATCATACTCCCTCGGGAGCGCCAGACGAAGCGCGCCAGAGCCAGACGCAGTGGGAGGTGCGGGATTCTGTAATGCTTAGGCGTAGTGGAGGAGGAATCAGACGCAGGAAGCAGCGACACAGGTGATGGCTTTTAATGAGCGACACAGTAAAAACACCTGTCACCCCAAATAGCGAACTCAGCGCACACAAAAATCAAAGTGCCCCAAACACAGGGGACAAACACAGTGAGCGTAAACCCACGCACTAGCGCTAAATACAATACAGCGCGTAACAAAGCAACCAACAGAGAAACAATCCCGCACAAAGAGCAGGCGGGTCAACTAGCTAATATAGCCCCGCTAATCAACCCAACTAAGGACAGGTGCAAACAATAACAGAAAGGGGAAAACAAAAAGGAATCAGTGGCAGCTAGTAGGCTGGTGACGACGACCGCCGAGCGCCACCCGAGCAGGAGGGGGCGCCACCTTCGGTGGGAGTCGTGACAATCCCATATAAGGATAATTACATTGTTTTTAGGACATCCCCTATAAGAGTAAAACCACACTGTTTTAGGACATCCCCTATAAGGGTAAAACCACACTGTTTTAGGACATCACCTATAAGGATAACCACACTGTTTTAGGACATCCCCTATAAGGGTAAAACCACACTGTTTTATGACATCCCCTATAAGGGTAAAACCACACTGTTTTAGGACATCCCCTATAATGATAAAACCACACTGTTTTAGGATATCCCCTATAAGGATAACCACACTGATTTATAACATCCCCTATAAGGATAATTACACTGTTTTAGGACATCCCCTATAAGGGTAAAACCACACTGTTTTAGGACATCCCCTATAAGGATAACCACACTGTTTTAGGACATCCCCTATAAGCACCCGGTTTTAGGACATCCCCTATAAGGATAACCACACTGTTTTAGGACATCCCCTATAAGGGTAAAACCACACTGTTTTTAGGACATCCCCTATAAGGGTAAAACCACACTGTTTTAGGACATCCCCTATAAGGATAACCACACTGTTTTATAACATCCCCTATAAGGATAACCACACTGTTTTATAACATCCCCTATAAGGGTAATTACACTGTTTTAGGACATCCCCTATAAGGATAACCACACTTTTTTAGGACATCCCCTATAAGGGTAAAGCCACACTGTTTTAGGACATCCCCTATAAGGGTAAAACCATACTATTTTAGGACTTCCCCTATAAGGATAACCACACTGTTTTAGGACATCCCCTACAAGGATGACCACACTGTTTTAGGACATCCCCTACAAGGATGACCACACTGTTTTAGGACATCCCCTATAAGGGTAAAACCACACTGTTTTAGGACATCCCCTATAAGGGTAAAACCACACTGTTTTAGGACATCCCCTATATGGGTAAAACCACACTGTTTTAGGACATCCCCTAAATGGGTAAAACCACACTATTTTAGGACATCCCCTCTATGGGTAAAATCATACTATTTTAGGACTTCCCCTATAAGGATAACCACACTGTTTTAGGACATCCCCTACAAGGATGACCACACTATTTTAGGACTTCCCCTATAAGGATAGCCACACTGTTTTAGGACATCCCCTATAAGGGTAAAACCATACTATTTTAGGACTTCCCCTATAAGGATAACCACACTGTTTTAGGACATCCCCTATATGGGTAAAACCACACTATTTTAGGACTTCCCCTATAAGGATAGCCACACTGTTTTAGGACATCCTTAAGAGTCAATGTTTCATGCACAATAGTTTAAAGATAATATTCCAAACTCTGTGCAGTATCTCTTTGCACATGTCTTAAACACAATGTACATTTGTTCTTTAGTTGATTGACTGCAATATTGATTTCCTTAAGACATTGATATGTCAAGCCGTTTAAATTGAGAACATAAACATTTTTGAGAACACAAATTGAGACCACTTGGCCACGTAAATAAATAAGTAACATTTTAACATAAACAATGTCAATATGACCTCACAATAATTTGCAATTATGTGATGTTATAACATAATAAAGAAACATAAATATTACTAGTAAAATATCAATATCACTAAAGGTCGTACCAGATTCTGGTCTAAGTTCAGACCTGTCTCAAAAGTGTTGATGCACTCCTGCATCTTCCTTCCTCTCTTCTCAGGTGCTGTGTGATGTCACTCTGTCCTTCCTCTCTTCTCAGGTGCTGTGTGATGTCACTCTGTCCTTCATCTCTTCTCAGGTGCTGTGTGATGTCACTCTGTCCTTCCTCTCTTCTCAGGTGCTGTGTGATATCACTCTGTCCTTCATCTCTTCTCAGGTGCTGTGTGATGTCACTCTGTCCTTCCTCTCTTCTCAGGTGCTGTGTGATGTCACTCTGTCCTTCCTCTCTTCTCAGGTGCTGTGTGATGTCACTCTGTCCTTCCTCTCTTCTCAGGTGCTGTGTGATGTCACTCTGTCCTTCCTCTCTTCTCAGGTGCTGTGTAATGTCACTCTGTCCTTCCTCTCTTCTCAGGTGCTGTGTGATGTCACTCTGTCCTTCATCTCTTCTCAGGTGCTGTGTGATGTCACTCTGTCCTTCCTCTCTTCTCAGGTGCTGTGTGATGTCACTCTGTCCTTCTTCTCTTCTCAGGTGCTGTGTGATGTCACTCTGTCCTTCCTCTCTTCTCAGGTGCTGTGTAATGTCACTCTGTCCTTCCTCTCTTCTCAGGTGCTGTGTGATGTCACTCTGTCCTTCTTCTCTTCTCAGGTGCTGTGTGATGTCACTCTGTCCTTCATCTCTTCTCAGGTGCTGTGTGATGTCACTCTGTCCTTCATCTCTTCTCAGGTGCTGTGTAATGTCACTCTGTCCTTCCTCTCTTTTCAGGTGCTGTGTGTTGTCACTCTGTCCTTCATCTCTTCTCAGGTGCTGTGTGATGTCACTCTGTCCTTCATCTCTTCTCAGGTGCTGTGTGATGTCACTCTGTGTTTCATCTCTCTGATATACACTGTATATAACCTCTATCTGGATGTTACATCTGTCCTTTCTGTCCTTTAAGACATCCCTGTAATAGTGACTGTACCTGCCTTCTTGTTGTCCAAGGGGAGGTAGTACAGTAGGAGAAAGGGGTGGAGGTTGATAGACACTTAAGGGTTGACAATAGGTTGTCAACAGCTATTCATTCTCCTAGGTCTATTCCCTATAAGCCAGTCGGCCAATCAGCCCAGGAGACTCCAGCTATCCAGTCCAAGATCATAAAACTAACTAGGGACCCCTCGCAGGGAATGGAAGTGGTAGTGATTTAATACCTGGCACTAACGCTATGTTAAACCTGCTTTATCGGGTGGAATGGGATTAGGTTTGTAGTATTGTACTTTGACGATGTCAGATATGGAAACTAATTTGTGACTGACAGTACTGGAAATATAATGTATCAAATCAAATCAGATTTTTATTTGTTACATATGCCGAATACAACAGGTGTAGACCTTACCTTGAAATGCTTACTAACAAGTCCTTAACCAACAATGCAGCTCAAGAAATAAACGAAGGCAAAACAAATTCTAATCAATCAAAAAGTAGCAAAATTAATGTACATAACAATAATGAGGCTATATATAGTGGGTACCGGTCCGAGTCAATGTGCGGGGGTACAGGTGTGTCGAGGTAATTTGTAAAGTGACTATGCATAGATAATAAACAGCAAGTAGCAGCAGTGTAAAAACAAAGGGAGGGGGGAGGTGAATGTAAATAGTCCAGGTGGCCATTTGATTAGTTGTTCAGCAGTCTAATGGCTTGGGGATAGAAGCTGTTAATGAGCATTTTGGTCCTAGACTTAGCGCTCCGGTACCGCTTGGCACTCCAAGTTTTTTCCTCTGGTTGCACATGTGACATGCTAGTAGAAATGAGGTAAAACGGATTTAAGTTTGCCTCTCTTAAAGTCCCCGGCAACTGGATGAGCATTTTCTTGTTTGCTTATGTCCTTATACAGCTTGTTGAGTGCGGTAAATTGACGGCTACGAAAAAAATAGATGAGAACTCTCTTGGTAGATAGTGTGGTCTACAGCTTATCATGATGTATTCTACCTCAGGCGAGAAATACCTTGAGATTTCTTTAATACTAGACAATAGACACACACCGCCGCCCCTCGTCTTACCAGACGTAGCTGCGCTGTCCTGCCGAAACACAGACAAGCCAGCCAGCTCTATATTATCCGCGGCGTCGTTCAGCCAAGTCTCAGTGAAACATAAGATATTATTTGATTTGATTTGAGTTAGGATTTGTGACTGACAGTACTGGAAATATAATATATGCATACAAAGGTACAGATGTACAAGGTAAAGTACCGTACACACCTATTGGGATGTTCTCTCCATCTCTCAAAACAATCTGGCCTATTCCCCCTCCTCCCTTTCATCCCCCCCAAACTTTCCCTCTCACCATCCCTCTCACCTGTCTTCCCTGTCCACCCATTAACCATCGCCTTCTGGGGTTCAATTCAGTGACTCATTGCTCACTGAGACACTTCTCCGCAAAGCTCTCTCTCTCTCTAAGATCTGTGTAATAACCTAATTAGACCATTTAGTACAGATAGTAATATAGTATTTACCAAGATATTACATGGTGAAAAAGACAAAACAGGAGACCAAAACATTCCAAACGTTTGATGGATTGTCTCTCCCATGAAGTGATATCTTCATACCAGGCTTCTCAAACTATAGCAAACTGACTGATTATAGCTTACTGACTTACAATAAATAGCCTACAGACTGACTAAAGCATACTGACTGACTATAGCCTACAGACTGACTAAAGCATACTGACTGACTACAGCCTACAGACTGACTAAAGCATACTGACTGACTATAGCCTACAGACTGACTAAAGCATACTGACTGACTACAGCCTACTGACTGACCACAGTCTACTGACCTAGACATTAGGCTACTGACTGACAATAGCCTACTGACTAACTTATCTATAGCCTACTGGCCGAGGCAATAGCTAGACCCAGACAATAGACCCAGACAATAGTCTACTGACCCAGACTATAGCCTACTGACCCAGAGAACAGCCTATTGACTGTCTTTAGCCTAATGACTGACTATAGCCTACTAACCCAGACTATAGACTACTTACCCAGACTACTGTCTACTGACCCAGACTATAGTCTACTGACCCAGACTACAGCCGACTAATCCAGACTACAGCCTACTGACTGACTATATCCTACTGACCCAGACTATAGCCTACTGACTGACTATATCCTACTGACCAACTATAGCCTACTGACCCAGACTACAGCCGACTAATCCAGACTACAGCCTACTGACTGAATATATCCTACTGACCAACTATAGCCTACTGACCCACACTACAGACTACTGACCCAGACTATAGCCTACTGAACCAGACTGTATCCTACTGACCCAGACAATAGTATACAGACTGACTATAGTCTACTGACCCAGACTACAGCCCACTGACTGACTATAGCCTACTGACTGACTAAAGCCTACTGACCCAGACTATAGCCCACAGACCAAGACCATAGTCAACTGACTGACTATAGCCTACTGACCCAGACTATAACCTACTGACCCAGATGACAGCCTACTGACCCAGACTATAACATATTAACTGACTATAGTCTACTGACCAAGACAATAGCCTACTGACCGAGACTATAGGCTACTGACTGACTATAGCCCACTGACCCAGACTATAGCCTACTGACCCAGGCTATAGCCTATTGACTGACTACAGCCTACTGACTGACTATAGCCTACTGACTGACTATAGCCTACTAACTGACTACAGCCTACTGACTGACTATAGCCTACTGACTGACTATAGCCTACTGACTGACTATAGCCTATTGACTGACTATAGGCTACTGACCCAGACTACAGCCTAATGACTGACTATAGTCTACTGAATGTCTATAGCCTACTGACTGACTACAGCCTACCTACCCGGACTATAGCCTACTTACCCGACTATAGTATACTGATTGCGGCTACAGCCTACTGACCCAGACTATAGCCTACCGACTGACTACAGCCTACTGACCCTGACTATAACCCACTGACCCAGACTATAGCCTACTTACCCGACTATAGTATACTGATTGCGGCTACAGCCTACTGACCCAGACTATAGCCTACTGACTGACTACAGCCTACTGACCCTGACTATAACCCACTAACCCAGAATATAGTCTACTGACTGACTTTAGCCCACTGACCCAGACTACAGCCTACTGACCCAGGCTATAGCCTATTGACTGACTACAGCCTACTGACTGACTACAGTCTACTGACCCAGACATTAGCCCACTGACTTACTATAGGCTATAGACTACTGACCAACTATAGCCTACCAACTATAGCCTACTAGTCTACTGACTGACTAAAGGCTACTGAATGTCTATAGACTACTAACTGACTATAGCCTACCTACCCAGACTATAGCCTACTAAACCAGACTATAGTATACTGATCCAGACTACAGGCTACTGACTGACGATAGCCTACTGAATGTTTATAGCCTACTGACTGACTATAGGCTACTGACCCAGACTACAGTTTACTGACTGGCTATAGACTACTGACTGACCATAGCCAACCTACCCAGGCTATAGCCTACTTACCCAGACTATAGTATACTGATCCAGACAACTGCCTACCGACCCAGCCTACTGACCGACTATAGCATACTGACCCAGAATATAGTCTACTGACTGACTATAGCCTACTTACCCAGACTATAGTCTACTGACCCAGACTATAATAGTCTACTGACTTAGACTACATCCTACTGACTGACTAAAGCCTACTGACCCAGACTACAATCTACTCACTGACTATAGCCAACTGACCCAGACTATAGACTACTGACCCAGACTATAGCCTACTGACCCAGACAATCTTCTACTGACTGACTATAGCCTACTGACCCAGACTATAGCCTACTGACCCAGACTATAGCCTACTGACCCAGACTATAGACTACTGACCCAGACTATAGCCTACTGACCCAGACAATCTTCTACTGACTGACTATAGCCTACTGACCCAGACTATAGCCTACTGACCCAGACTATAGACTACTGACCCAGACAATTGCCAACTGACTGACTATAGCCTACTGACCCAGACTACAGCCTACGGACCCAGAGTATAGTTTACCTACAGACAATAGCCTACTGACCCAGACAACAGCCTACAGACTGACTATAGGCTACTGACTGACTATAGCCTACTGACCCAGACCACAGTCTACTGACCCAGACTACAGCCTACTGACTGACAATAGTCTACTGACTGACTATAGCCTACCTACCCAGACTATAGCCTACTTTCCCAGACTATAGTATATACTGATCCAGACTACAGCCTACTGACTGACTATAGGCTACTTACCCAGACTACAGTCTACTGACCCAGACTACAGCCTACTGACCCAGACTACATACTACAGGCTGACTATAGACTACTTACCCAGACTATAGTCTACTAACCCAGACTATAGCCTACTTATCCAGACAACAGTCTACTGACCCAGGCTATCGCCTACTGACCCAGACTACAGCCGACAAATCCAGACTACAGCCTACTGACTGACTATAGCCTTCTGACACAGACAATAGCCTACTGACCCAGACTACAATCTACTGACTGACTATAGCCTGCTGACCCAGACTATAGCCTGCTGACCCAGACTATAGCCTACTGACCACGACTATAGGCTACTGACCCAGTTTACAGCCTACTAGCTGACTATTGTCTTCTGACCCAGACTATAAGCAACAGACTGACTATAGCCTTCTGACCCAGACTATAGCCTACTGACCCAGACTACAGTCTACAGGCTGACTATAGCTGTCACAACATCGACGGAAGGTGGCGCGCCCCTCCTCGCCCAGGCGGCGCTCGGCGGTCGTCGTTGCCGGCCTACTAGCTGCCACCGATCCTCTGTTTCATTTTCTGTTGGTTAGGTCTAGGTTAGGTACGCACCTGTTTTGTATTAGTTCATTAGTGGGGGGGTTATTTAGTCTTTCTGTGTAGGTTTGTTTTTTGTGTGTGATTATTTTACGTCAGGACTTTAGCCTGGGGAACAGGGGTTTTTCCTCTGTCTGTGTGTTTTATGCAGAGTATTTTGGGCTGCGTCCCTACACTGTGTTCGGGCTGTTTATGGGCATTTTGTATTGTCGCCCTGGCCTACCGGTTTTTGACACGTGTGGACACTTATTAAACGTATGTTCACGGACTTGTGTCTCCTGCACTTGACTTCACCCCTCCTGCTTCCTTGAGCCGCCTGACAATAGCCTACTTACCCAGACTATAGTCTACTGACCCAGACTTTAGCCGGCGGACTGACTATAGCCTACTGACTCAGACTATAGTCTACTAACTGACTATAGCCTACTGACCCAGACTATAGCCTACTGACTGACTATAGCCTACTGACCCAGACTACAGCCTACTGAACAAGACAATAGCTTACTGACTGACTATAGTCTATTGACTGACTAAAGCATACTGACCCAGACAATAGCCTTCTGACCGAGACTATAGACTACTGACCCAGACTATAGTCTACTGACTGACTATAGGCTACTGACTCAGACTACAGCCAACTGACTGACTATAGACTACTGGCTTACTATAGCCTACTGAATTTTTAATGGCTACTGACCCAGACTACATCCTACTGACTGACTATAGCCTACTGACCCAGACAACAGCCTACATAATGTCTATAGCCTACTGACTGACTATAGCCTACCTACCCAGACTATAGTATACTGATCCAGACTACAGCCTACTGACTGCCAATAGCATACTGACCCAGACTATAGCCTACTGACCCAGACCATAGCCTACTGACTGACTATAGCCTACTGACCCAAACTATAGTCTACGGACCCAGAGTAAAGTCTACCAACTGACTATAGCCTACTGACCCAGACTACAGACTACTGACTGACTATAGTCTACTGACCCAGAACACATTCTACTGACTGACTTTAACCTACTGACTGACTATAGTCTACTGACCCAGACTATAGCCCACTGACCCAGACTATAGTCTACTGACTGACTATAGCCTACAGACCCAGACAATAGCCCACTGACCCAGACTATAGTCTACTGACTGACTTTAGCCTACTGACCCAGACTACAGTCTACTGACCCAGACTATAGCCTATCTACTGACTATAACTTATTGACCGAGACTATAGCCTACTGGGTCAGTAGACTATAGTCTGGGTGTCACATCCTGACCATGGTAAGAGGTCATTTTCTGGGTCAGGGCATGACAAGGGGTGTTTGTTTGACAGTCTGTGTTGTTATTTCTATGTTGTGGGTTCTAGGTTTTCTGTTTCTATGTCGGGTGTTGTTTGGGGTTGATCTCCAATTGGAGGCAGCTGTTTCTTGTTGCCTCTGATTGGAGATCGTATTTAGGTAGGGGTTTTCTTATTGTATGCTGTGGGTTGTTAATTGTGAGTAGTGTGTTTTCCTGCTCTGCGTCACGGCTTTATTGTTTTGTATTTTCAAGTTTATTGTATATGGCATTCGGTTTCACGATTCAATAAAAGATGTGGAACTACAATCACGCTGCGTATTGGTCCGATCCTTCAGAAAGCCTTGACACTGGGTGACTATAGCCTCAGGATCCAGACGACAGCCCACTGACTGAATATATGCTATTGACCCAGACTATAGCCTACTAACCCAGACTATAGTCTACCGACTGACTATAGCCTACTGACCCAGTCTACAGCCTACTGACTGACTATGTCCTACTGACTGACTATGTCCTACTGACCCAGACTATAGCCTACCTACCCAGACTATAGCCCATATACCAATACTATAGTATACTGATCCAGACTACAGCCTACTTAACAAGACTACAGCCTGCTGACTGACTATAGCATACTGACCCAGACTATAGTCTACTGACTGACTACAGCCTACTTACCCAGACAATAGTCTACTGACCCAGACTATAATAGTCTACTGACCCAGACTACAATCTACTGACTGACTATTACCTACTGACCCAGACGACAGCCTACTGACCCAGACTAAAGCCTATTGACTGACTATAGCCTACTGACTAGTCAAGATAATTCTCTTGGGAGGTAATACGGTCTGCATTTGATTGTGAGGAATTCTAGGTCTGGGGAACAAAAGGACTTGAGTTTCTGTATGTTATCACAATCACACCATGAGCAGTTAATCATGAAACATACACCACCCCCTTCTTCTTCCTGGAGAGTTCTTTATTCCTGTCTGCGCAATGTACTGAGATCCCAGCTGGCTGTATGGACAGGGAAAGTATATCCCGAGAGAGCTATGATTCCGTGAAACAGAGTATGTTACAGTCCCTGATGTCTCTCTGGAAGGAGATCCTCGCCCTGAGCTCATTTACTTTATTGTCCAGAGACTGAACATAAGCAAGTAATATACTCAGGAAGTGGTGGATTGTGTGCACGCCTCCTGAGTCAGACTAGAAGTCCACTCCAAATACATCTTCTCCGCCGGTGGCGTCTTGGAGCAGCCTCTGGGATAGGTTAAATTGTCCTGGGGGGTACGAACAAAGGATCCAATTCGGGAAAGTCGTATTCCTGGTCATTATGCTGGTCAGTTACCGTCGCTCTGATATCCAAAAGTTATTTCCGGCTGTATGTAATAACACAAAAAACGAAATACTGCAAAGTTGCTTAGGAGCTAGAAGCATAGCTGCCATGTCTGTCGGTGCCATCTTGCCACATCAGAGAAATTGAGGCTGTTCCAAGGTCTCCAACTCAATATTAAAAAGGTGTTCCTAATGTTTGCTATACTCAGTGTATAGATGAGTGGTGGGCCATGCAATCTTGTACATGAAGAAGCAACAAGCATTCAGATTCTCTTGTTGAAGACAGGAGAGAACGAGGGAGGACTAGGTTCTCTACAGCGTCACATATTTATGTCATCACACCAGCAGATCAGACAAGCACATAACACCTGAGCACAGAACACTATTGAGGTTAGAGAGAGAGAGAGAGAGAGAGAGAGAGAGAGAGAGAGAGAGAGAGAGAGAGAGAGAGAGAGAGAGAGAGAGAGAGAGAGAGAGAGAGAGAGAGAGAGAGAGAGAGAGAGAGAGGAAGAGACAGATGGAGAGACGTACAAAGGAAAAATACCAATTAGCTGAATGTGGACTACAGGAGAAAGAGGGGAGAGCATGCCCCCATCCATATTGACAGGGCTGTAGTGGAGCAGGTCGAGAGCTTCAAGTTCCTTGGCGCCCACATCACAGCCTCAGGAGGCTGAAAAGAGTGGTGCGGTCAGTCCAGTACATCACTGTGGCCGAGCTCCCTGCCATCCAGGACCTCTATATCAGGCGGTGTCAGAGGAAGAACTTCTACCCGTGAGCCATAAGACTGCTAAATAGCCAGACTACTGAATAGTCAATGAATGGTACCCAAACTATCTGCAATGACTATCTTGCACTGACCCTACGCACACTCACTAGACTATATACTGTATACAAACCATATGCACACACTAACTCACACACATTACATTGACACTCCCACACATACACACAGACCAACACAACAGAAAAACACATACATACACATTACACACACTTTTACACGTCATTTGCTGCTACTACTGTTCTTTATTTTACACGTATCTATTCAGATGCCGTCACTTTACCCTGCCTTCAGGTACATACAGTTGAAGGTGGAAGTTTACATACACTTAGGTTGGAGTCATTAAAACTTGTTTATCAACCACTCCACAAATATCTTGTTAACAAACTATAGTTTTGGCAAGTCAGTTAGGACATCTACTTTGCGCATGACAAGTAATTTTTCCAACAATTGTTAACAGACAGATTATTTCACTTATAATTCACTGTATCACAATTCCAGTGGGTCAGAAGTTTACATACACTAAGTTAACAGTGCCTTTAAACAGCTTGGAAAATTCCAGAAAATGATGTTATGGCTTTAGAAGCTTCTGATAGGCTAATTGACATAATTTGTAACAAGGGTCGTATAAAGGGGACCAAGGCGCGGCGTGTAGAGTGTTCATACTTTTCTTTAATGAAACACTTAACCAAAAACAAGAAAACGACAGCCAACAGTTCCGTCAGGTACACTTGACAAAACAGAAAACAACTACCCACAACAACACATGAAAAACAGGCTGCCTAAGTATGGCTTCCAATCAGAGACAACGATAAACAGCTGTCTCTGATTGGAAACCATACCTGGCCAAAACATAGAAAAAGAAAACATAGAATGCCCACCCACCTATCACACCCTGACCTAACTAAACAAGAAAAACACAGCTTTCCTAGGTCAGAGCGTGACAGTACCCCCCCTCCCCCTCAAAGGTGCGGACTCCCGGCCGCAAACCTGAACCTATTGGGGAGTCCGGGCGGTCATCCATATTTGGCGGCGGCTCTGGTTCCGGGCGTAGAACCCCCCCCCCCCCCGCCCACTGATCCCCCCGCTTCTGTGTGTCCGGAGGAACCAGACCGTGGGTCATCGCCGGAGGCTCTGAAACACCAACCGACGCTGAAGACTCCAAGCTGAAGGCCGCCGCTGGAGGCTCCGGGCTGCGGACCGCCGCCGGAGGCTCCGGACTGGGGAGCGTCGCCGGAGGCTCCGGACTGAAGAGCGTCGCCGGAGGTTCCGGACTGAGGAGCGTCGCCGGAGTCTCCGGACGGAGAAGCGTCGCCGGAGGCTCCGGACTGGGAGGCGTCATAATAGGTTCCGGACTAGTGACCGTTGCTGCTGGCTCCATGCCATGGATCATCTCTACAGGTTCCGCACCAAGGATCATCACTGGAGGCTTCTTACCATGGATCATCTCTACAGGTGCCGGGCCATGGATTATTCCTACAGGCTTCGTGCCATGGTTTATCCCTACAGGCTCCGGACCATTTATAATCCCTCCAGGCTTCTTGCCATGGATTATCCCTACAGGCTCCGGGCCATGGATTACCTCTGCAGGCTTCGTGCCATTGAACATCCCTACAGGCTCCGGGCCATGGATCATCACTAGAGGCTTAGTGCCATGGATCATCTCTACAGGCGTCGGACCATCGATTATCACTGGAGGCCTTGTACGTGGAGCTGGAACCGGTCTCACCGGACTGGGGAGACGCACTGAGGACCGAGTGCTCAAAGCAGGCACCGGCAGTACTGGGCTATGGCTGCGAACTGGAGGGAGAGTGCGAAGAACAGGCACAGGACGTACTGGATTATGGAGGCGCACTGGAGGGAGAGCGCGAGGAGCAGGCACAGGACGTACTGGGCTATGGAGGCGCACTGGAGAGAGAGTGCGAGAGGCAGGCACATACTCACCACAATAAGCACGGGGAGTTGACTCAGGCCTCACCCCTGGCCCAGCCAAACTACCCGTGTGCCCCCCCAATTTTTTTTGGGGGGGGGCTGACTCTCGTTCTTCCCAGGTAGGCTCCGATATCGCTCGATTACCTGGCCCCAAGTCCAGTTTCTCCTCTCCATCCAATCCTTATGTGACCAGGTGTCCATTTCTGCCTGGGCATGCCGCTTGATCCAATCATGGTGGGTAGTTCTGTAACAAGGGTCGTCTAAAGGGGACCAAGGCGCGGCGTGTAGAGTGCTCATACTTTTCTTTAATGAAACACTTAACCAAAAACAACAAAATGACAGCCAACAGTTCTGTCAGGTACACTTGACAAAACAGAAAACAACTACCCACAACAACACATGAAAAACAGGCTGCCTAAGTATGGCTTCCAATCAGAGACAACGATAGACAGCTGCCTCTGATTGGAAACCATACCTGGCCAAAACATAGAAAACGAAACATAGAATGCCCACCCACCTATCACACCCTGACCTAACTAAACAAGAAAAACACAGCTTTCCTAGGTCAGAGCGTGACATCATTTGAGGCAATTGGAGGTGTACCTGTGGATGTATTTCAAGGCCTAGCTTCAAACTCACTGCCTCTTTGTTTGACATCATGGGAAAATCAAAAGAAATCATTCTCTCTACTGTTATTCTGACATTTCACATTCTTAAAACAAGTGGTGATTCTAACTGACCTAAGACAGGGAATTTTTACTAGGATTAAATGTCAGGAATTGTGAAAACTGAGTTTAAATGTATTTGGCCAAGGTGTATGTAAACTTTCGACTTCAACTGTATCTACCTCAAATACCTCGTACCTCTGCATATTGATCTGGAATTAGCTCCATTCTTGATCTGGTACTGGTACTCCCTGTATATAGTTCCATTCTTGATCTGGTACTGGTACTCCCTGTATATAGTTCCATTCTTGATCTGGTACTGGTACTCCCTGTATATAGTTCCATTCTTGATCTGGTACTGGTACTCCCTGTATATAGTTCCATTCTTGATCTGGTACTGGTACTCCCTGTATATAGTTCCATTCTTGATCTGGTACTGGTACTCCCTGTATATAGTTCCATTCTTGATCTGGTACTGGTACTCCCTGTATATAGTTCCATTCTTGTATTTTATTTTATTCCTTGTGTTACTATTATTTAGTTTTTTACTCTGCATTGTTGGGAAGGGCTTATATGCAAGCATTTCATGGTAAAGTCTACACCAGCTGTATTCGACACATTTGACAAATAAAATTTGATTTGAAAATGAGAGAAGTGGACGGATGGACAGACGGGCAGAGAGTGAGAGGTGGACAGACGGGCAGAGAGTGAGAGGTGGACAGAGACGGACGGACACTCAGACAGGTAGAGAGTGAGAAGTGGACAGACTGATGGACAGACAGACAGAGACCTACCAGGGTCTGTTGGTATCTCAGAGCCTTCCTTTGCGACGCATCTGCAGCCATTGACACGCTGTCACTGACCCAAAAATAACCCCACTGGTGGCTTCAGCATTTCCACCCGCACTCTCAGCTAAACACACACGTCAAGAGTGCACACACTTTCTTACATATGCATTCTAACACATTCATACACACACACACACACACACACACACAAGTTCAGTGCACACACACACACTTGAGATTAACACTTGTTTAGATCCAATCTTGTCTAGTTGATCCAGAGGTGGTGTTCCCTCCACCTGTCCTGTAAGACAGTCAACAGAAAGACGTCTGTACAGAGACTCCTGGTAGTGATATGAGGCAGCGACAGACGCAGCGCTTTCCTCTATTAGAACAGCAGACACCTAATCACACACACAAAGCAGGGCTCACGTTAACCACACCGATACTGACATACACGCCTCTTATCCCCGTGAGCAGGCCAGCCAGACCCATGGGCCATTAGATCTTTGCTTTTGGATGGAGTGTTCTTGTTTGGACAGTCAGGGGTGAGGGTGATGCCACCCCCCACGGGGCTGCCCCTGCAACGTGAGGGTGGGTGCACATAATACCCCCATGACAGGTATCAACTCATCAGCCAATGATGCAAGGCTATCCCTTCAAACCCCTCACATGCTCCAAGCCATCATTCCCCCTGCTGTATTAACATACCAATTCCCTATCAGCAATCTGTAATGGACTTCCCTAGGCCAGATGTAGCAGTCACCATAATGCACACTGCCATCTATCCCTTCTGATATAATGGTTTTCAGTCTGGGTTGTAGGCGTGCATCTCAAAAGTCTGAAGTGGTTCTCACTCAATCATGTTTACTGATCTGAAATCACCTGTTTCCATTTCAGCCGGATGAGACAGCATGGCACATGGCCGGCCTAAAGAGAGCGAGAGAGAGAATGGCCCCGGCCCCACCAATCCCTTAACCCTTCTCTGCTTTGGAGACCACACACCACCACATCACAACCTAATCTCACGGCATGGTGGTGGCCAGAGAGAAATGTGTCACTCCGACCGCGAGCGAGTGTGTGATGTGTATCAGGGAGAATGATTATGGACAGCTGGCTGAGGCACTACCTGATACACAGAGAACATTACCACAGTGGTGGTGGTCAGTGTGTGAATCATGACGCATATCATACAGTCATGAAACAGTCCTTACTACAGGGTTATGTGAGTTATACTATACCAGTACACTGAGAGGGGGACTGAATGTACACTGCGATATAAACAAACAGCAACAAGGAGAGATCAAAATATATCATGCATAGTGTACACATGTACAGTGCTCTCATACACACTCATGCACGCAGCACACAGTGCATGTCAACACAACTTATAGAAAGTCAAGTCATAGAAACAAAACAAAAGGCTGTTTATTTTCTTGAACATTTGGCAGTCTTTGCTTTAGACATAAATACAGTCATCTTCCCCCACATCCCCAGCAGCTCCTTAGCTTACGGCAGTGAACCACAGCCCTCAGTACTTCACTTTCAAGGGATAACCTACTTCACCACAAAATCCACTTTCTGAACATTTACAATTTCAAAAAAACATGGCTTTCAACCACACCGATTGTGTAGATGCTATATTGTTCACATGAAGTTAGTTGAAACCGAACTAGAGGCTTCAAACCGAATGGAAAACGTCTAACATCTGGCACTTTGATTTTGGGGTGAACTGTCCATAGAATTACAATACTATTTAACAGGATCTCTATAGAACTGTCCCTTATAAAGATGATCACTACGCATTGTCTCTGTGATTGGTTGGTCAACAGCTCAATTCATACTGTTCCTGTCATATCACTCTTCCCTACAACACTGTTAGAATCAAACACATTGCTACTCATTCTGAGAAACATCAATATTGCTGCTCATACACTTGAATGTGATGCATCGTCCTATGTAAATGATAAACCAAGTGATTTAAAGACAATACTTAACACATATTTCACATTGCACACATTGCTATGGAATATTGCATATCAAATCGAAAAGGAAAATACTGTAGCTGCTTTAATATCAATCAATACATCTTTAAAACATCCATGCCACCGTGCTTCTACACCTGCATTGCTTGCTGTTTGGGGTTTTAGGCTGGTTTCTGTACAGCACTTTGTGATATCAGCTGATGTAAGAAGGGCTATATAAATACATTTGATTTGATGTACATCCATCTTGTGAACTGAAATCTTAATGGTCAAGGAAACATTGAGTGGATAACTTAGGTCTCAAGTTGACCAGATGACAAGCAGTTACATAGAATTCTAACATAATTCATTGGTGTAACATATAAATGTAACTCATTTAAATAAAATGTTGACATTTCTTTCATCACATCTAGGTAATAAGTCTGGTTACCAGTGTAGTTCCAACATTAATGAACCTAAATGTTTTCTTTAACCTTTATTTAACTGGGCAAGTCAGTTAAGAACAAATTCTTATTTACAATGACGGCCTACCCCGGCCAAACCTGGATGACGCGACTATGGGCCAATTGTGTGCCGCCCTATGGGACTCCCAATCACAGCCAGATGTGACACAGCCTGGATTCGAAACAGGGACTGTAGTAACGCCTCTTGCACTGAGATGCAGTGCCTTAGACCGTAACCCCCTTATGGAGGTAGAGAAATGGGAGGGGGAGGAGGACAGTTGTTTGTGAGAGAAATGGTCATGACTCCATTCTATTCAAATGGAATGCAGTACACTTGTTGCCTCAATAACACATCAAATCATTGCTAACAAACCTGAAACTCCCAATATCATATCTACTTGTTCCAGTATCCTTCAATGGAAGACTCAGATTACTAGGAGGGTGTAAAAACAGTAAGGTATTGAAATGCAGCTCCCTCCATGCTGCATCCTCAGCCAATAACTTTACACCACCACCTGTCTGCCCATCAGATGGACACACACCTTCATTTGGTCAGGGGCATTTCCTATTCTAATGCATATAATGGCATGCATTTTATAATAAACATTTTTCAATACAAAAAGGAGACAAGGGCTTTACAATTCTTACAAAAAACAGCTTAAAAATGATTTGATACAAAATAAATTGATAAAAATAGATCTGCATACAAAATACATGTTTAAAAAAAGAATAAACTTGAAACCAAAAAGTTACTGTTTAGTTAGAAATTAAAAGCGATACATTTAAAAATATTCTGGTGTGTTAGCGAGCTAAAATATTTCCTAGAACATTTCAATCCCATTTCTAACTGGCACAGATACACATATACCAAGCCTAGCTGATAGGTAGGTACACACATCAGCTGCATACCAGTCATGTATACTTCATGCCCATTACCAAGCACACAGACTTACAACTTGTTCCATTTTCCTTTCCAAGAGTTTGTCTGTGAGAGAGAATTTGCACAGCAAATGTGAATGAATGAATCCTCTGTGAGTGTGTGTAACAGTATGTGTCAGTAGTGGGTGCGGTATGTGTGTGGTGCTGTGGGGGTGCAGAAATGTGTGCGTGTCAGTACTGAGGGTGGTACTTGGGGAACAGGTAGAGGTCTTTGCAGAGGGAGCTGGTGAATTCAGACATCTCCTTACAGCGATGGTGGGGGGTGCCAGGAGCATAGCCTTCTCTGTCTTTAATACGACCATTCACCTGAGGACAGAGGATACAAAAGGTTACTAGCACTGAATTTGCTGATAACTACTTTATTGAGGGAAAATGTATTTACTATGACTGTGATATGTGGTGTGTGTGTTTACCTGCACCAGTATGTCTGATAGGTGTGTGTCTCTGGCTCTGAAGCGGAGCGCTGAGTTGACCTCTTGGATGAACCAGGATCCTCTCTTGGTGTTCCTCATGGCTGCAGTGCCTAGCAGGGCCCAACAGACACTACATTACCTAGCAGGGCCCAACAGACACTACATTACCTCGCTGGGCCCAACAGACACTACATTACCTAGCAGGGCCCAACAGACACCACATTACCTAGCAGGGCCCAACAGACACTACATTACCTAGCAGGGCCCAACAGACACTACATTACCTAGCAGGGCCCAACAGACACTACATTACCTAGCAGGGCCCAACAGACACTACATTACCTAGCAGGGCCCAACAGACACTACATTACCTAGCAGGGCCCAACAGACACTACATTACCTAGCAGGGCCCGACAGACACCACATTACCTAGCAGGGCCCGACAGACACCACATTACCTAGCAGGGCCCAACAGACACCACATTACCTAGCAGGGCCCAACAGACACCACATTACCTAGCAGGGCCCAACAGACACTACATTACCTAGCAGGGCCCAACAGACACTACATTACCTAGCAGGGCCCAACAGACACCACATTACCTAGCAGGGCCCAACAGACACCACATTACCTAGCAGGGCCCAACAGACACCACATTACCTAGCAGGGCCCAACAGACACCACATTACCTAGCAGGGCCCAACAGACACCACATTACCTAGCAGGGCCCAACAGACACCACATTACCTAGCAGGGCCCAACAGACACCACATTACCTAGCAGGGCCCAACAGACACCACATTACCTAGCAGGGCCCAACAGACACTACATTACCTAGCAGGGCCCAACAGACACTACATTACCTAGCAGGGCCCAACAGACACTACAGTACCTAGCAGGGCCCAACAGACACTACATTACCTAGCAGGGCCCAACAGACACTACATTACCTAGCAGGGCCCAACAGACACTACATTACCTAGCAGGGCCCAACAGACACTACATTACCTAGCAGGGCCCAACAGACACCACATTACCTAGCAGGGCCCAACAGACACTACCTTACCTAGCAGGGCCCAACAGACACCACATTACCTAGCAGGGCCCAACAGACACTACAAAGAAATACCACCAAATATTCCAACATTCACATCATAATCCGACTCAGACAACACACATAAGCACACACACATAAGCACACACACATAAGCACACACACATAAGCACACACACATAAGCACACACACACACACACACACACACACACACACACACACACACACACACACCTTTGAGGGAGGCGAAGCCGCAGATCATGTCAGAGCGCTGGGGCAGTTTGACTCTGAGCCTGCCTCTCTCCTCCGTCTGCCTGGTGTCTCCATCCCCCTCTCCCTCCCTCCCTGCATCCCTCTGTTCACAGCCAGGAGACTGGGTCCTCTCTGGCCCGTCTGACTGCTCCACCCCACAGTCCATCTCCTCTGGAGGGAGACAGAGACAGAGAGAAGACGGGTTAGAAGAAGAGAACAGAGGAGGGAGGGTTGGGGAAAGGGAAGGAGGGAGAGAGGGCAGCGAGATCATGTGAGCTCACCTCCTCTGCAGGCCTGAATGAAGAACATCTTGGGTTTATTCTGCAGTAGAGGACAGTGGGCGTTGTCAAACGCCTCAAACACCCAGTCCAACTGAGAGAGAGAGACAGAAATTCAATTAATATGATTATTATCATCAGAGAGAAAGGGTTTCACTCTCAACTGAATGAGGTCCCACACACCTCCAGTAGCTGTCCGTCTGTGCCGTAGATAGCCCCCTCTACTCCATGGGACAGCAGACACACCACACAGCTGGATACGGTCTGGTGCTGCTGCCGTCTGCCAAACTGCTCAATGCACGCCCGCATGCCCTGTCAGAGAGAGATCAATCAGGTATTAAACTATATTCTAATTACATAGCACTTCTAGAATTATTTTGGTACATTTTGTCACAAAGTGCAAGCGCCACTAGTTATATAGAGAGGAAGTGTAGAGCTGTAAATTCACCTTTTGTTATTTACATTGTAAACAAATGGTCATGAAAGACCAATTCTACAAACAGCTGTCTCCACTAGCTAACACCATGACTCTAATAGCAACAGGTCTATCTGAAGATCAAGGCAAACAAATGCCTGAGTGCCACTGATTGAAGCTAGTGGGGGATCCACCGATATAGTCCATGTTGGTTGAAGCACTGCTGTACCTCTGGCACCACTGTCTTACACTGTGTGTGTGTGTGTGTGTGTACAGTTGAAGTTGGACATTTACATACACTGAGGTTGGAGTCATTAAAACTTGTTTTTCAACCACTCCACAAATTTCTTGTTAACAAACTATAGTTTTGGCAAGTCGGTTAGGACATCTACTTTGTGCATGACACAAGTAATTTTCCCAACAATTGTTTACAGACAGATTTTTTCACTTATAATTCACTGTATCACAATTCCAGTGGGACAGAAGTTTACATACACTAAGTTGACTGTGCCTTTAAACAGTTTTGAAAATCTAAGAATGATGTCACAGCTTTAGAAGCTTCTGATAGGCTAATTGCCATCATTTGAGTCAATTGGAGGTGTACCTGTGGATGTATTTCAAGGCATATGTTACGGATACAGGTATCCTGTGTGTATTTCTTTTCTCTCCTTCTCACAGGTGGCAGTCATCATTCCCTAATCAGTCGCTAATCTGAAGACACACCTGCTCCTTTTCCTTTACCCAATCACATCCCCTTTCCCTTGGTTTAAAAGTATCCCAATCAGTTCTCTCTGGAGAGCTCTCTTTTGTTTTTGCACCTACATGTCACTTTGTCCGTTAGCCTGTGAGTATTGTAATGGTGTATGACTGTTTGTTGGTGAGAAAAGGGGATAACCAGCTAAGTCGCCCATGGGCCTACATTACCCGTAGGAAAACAGTGTCTAAATCCCCTAGTTAGAACTGGGCGGACCACCCACTGTATTTCTGGTTAGTTAGCTAGCTGTTCTTAAAGCAGGCTAGATTAGCTTAGGGGTTTGTTTGGATATTTATTATTTCTTTCCTTGGGTCCAGCTCAGCCCCTTTTTCCCACACCCCATTTACCGTGTGTTTAACAAATAAACCACAAGTGTTTGACGGTAGATTAAAGTTGTCTGTGGTTATTAGTTCTCACTGTTCCTTTTCACTATTGTGATTTGCATGAGATATGTTACGGGCCTCGTTTCCATCCCCCCGAGACTGCAGGGCCAAAGGGGTTCATAACAGCATACCTTCAAACTCAGTGCCTCTCTGCTTGGCATCATGGGAAAATCTAAAGAAGACCTCAGAAAAAAAAGTTGTAGACCTCCACAAGTCTGGTTCATCCCTGGGAGCAATTTACAAGCGCCTGAAGGTACCACGTTCATCTGTACAAACAATAGTACGCAAGTATAAACACCATGTGACCACGCAGCCGTCGTACCGCTATGTGGATATATTGAAGCAACATCTCCAGACATCAGTCAGGAAGTCAAAGCTTGGTCACAAATGGGTCTTCCAAATGGACAATGACCACAAGCATACTTCCAAAGTTGTGGCAAAATGGCTTAAGGACAACCAAGTCAAGGTATTGGAGTGGCCATCACAAAGCCCTGACCTCAATCCTATATTAAATTTGTGGGCAGAACTGAAAAAGCGTGTGCGAGCAAGGAGGCCTACAAACCTGACTCAGTTACACCAGCTCTGTCAGGAGGAATGGGCCAAAATTCACCCAACTTATTGTGGGAAGCTTGTGGAAGGCTACCTGAAACGTTTGACCCAAGTTCAACAATTTAAAGGCAATGCTACCAAATACTAATTGAGTGCATGTAAACTTCTGATCCACTGGGAATGTGATGAAAGAAATAAAAGCTGAAATAAATCACTACTATTATTCTGACATTTCACATTCTTAAAATAAAGTGGTGATCCTAACTGACCTAAGACAGGGAATTTTTACTAGGATTAAATGTCAGGAATTGTGAAAAACTGAGTTTAAATGTATTTGGCTAAGGTGTATGTAAACTTCCGACTTCAACTGTATGTCTCTGTTACCGGAGCTGTGAGGTCTCTGCGGACGGTGACTATGTAGTCCAGCTCAGTGAACACCTTCCTGAGGACCTCCTCATCCACCTCCCCTCCCTTCCTGGAGTCCAGGTCAGGAGCAGCACAGGGGTCAAAGGAGACGTTACTGATCACCAAGGCCAGGCCACGAGGACTGGACACCATATTATAGGACTGAAGGGGAGAAAGAGAGGAGAGGGGGAGGAGAGAGAAAGTGTGAGGGGAGGAGAGAGATGCAAAGGGAGGAAAGCGAGAAGAAAGGGAAAGGATGAGAAAAGAGGGAGGGACAAGAGACACAAAAAAGCAGCATGAGAATATGACATGGTTTACCTGAAGGAAAATAATGTGCTTACATTGCTGCTGTTCTCAGCAGTGTTTGTTGTGGTTTCTGTCCATGTACTTCAATGACAGTTTTACACCCCAGTGGAGCTCAGTGATGAATCATCCCCAACCTCAGCAGGTTTACAGAGACTTCAACATATGGGCTGGGGGAATTCTCCCCGTGTCTCTTTCCTGTAAAACTGACTGTGGTCTAGACAGACACCGTCTTCTACGGACCAGTGGCACTCCCCTGGTACTGTCTAAACTCTGTCTATACTGCAGAAGTCTAATAGCTGTCTGTTTAGAGTGGAGACACGTCAACAGCTGTTACAGGTTGAGGTGGATGAATAGGAAGATCTGCTCTGCAGCTCCCTAGAAATACCTTGGGGGACAAAGCAGCTAAACAGCAGCTGGAAACACATTCTGGACACAGGAAGTGTATGCATGTGTTTGTTGCAAAGGTGCATGTTGCAGTGGCTGCTGCCTTGAAACTAACTGCCCTAGGGGATTGCATAAAGTTGCATTGTATTATAATAGTTGTATTTGCAGTGACAAATATGAGAACCAAAAATATACATCAGTTAACAACGTTAATTGTCTCAGGTAAGAGATACCAGACAGAGACGGTTGTGTTGTACCTGTTGGCAGTGACATGGTACAGACAGGTGATTTACTGGTTTGTATTAACAGTGAGCGTTGTACCTGTTGGCAGTGACATGGTAAAGACATGTGATTTACTGGTTTGTATTAACAGTGAGCGTTGTACCTGTTGGCAGTGACATGGTACAGACAGGTGATTTACTGGTTTGTATTAACAGTGAGCGTTGTACCTGTTGGCAGTGACATGGTAGACAGGTGATTTACTGGTTTGTATTAACAGTGAGCGTTGTACCTGTTGGCAGTGACATGGTAAAGACAGGTGATTTACTGGTTTGTATTAACAGTGAGCGTTGTACCTGTTGGCAGTGACATGGTATAGACAGGTGATTTACTGGTTTGTATTAACAGTGAGCGTTGTACCTGTTGGCAGTGACATGGTAAAGACAGGTGATTTACTGGTTTGTATTAACAGTGAGCGTTGTACCTGTTGGCAGTGACATGGTACAGACAGGTGATTTACTGGTTTGTATTAACAGTGAGCGTTGTACCTGTTGGCAGTGACATGGTACAGACAGGTGATTTACTGGTTTGTATTAACAGTGAGCGTTGTACCTGTTGGCAGTGACATGGTACAGACAGGTGATTTACTGGTTTGTATTAACAGTGAGCGTTGTACCTGTTGGCAGTGACATGGTACAGACAGGTGATTTACTGGTTTGTATTAACAGTGAGCGTTGTACCTGTTGGCAGTGTGAGAGGTAGAAGTCTGGTGTACAGGGAAGAACAGGGCTGGTGATGGGACTGTCTGCATCCAGACACATCTCCATTGACTCTGAAACACATATTAGAATGACATTACACCCTGCATGCATTTCATTCCATAAAATACACCAGTGGAGACAAACAATTACAATAACGCCCATCAGAGCAGGGTTCCATTCAAGGTCACGTTTCTGCCTTGAAATGGAAGCTGTTAGCAACATATAATGGTGTTGTAACAACCTTTGTACTACAGCTATGTGAGCAAGTCACACGGGCGTGGTGCCTGCAGGTGGTGAGACTGGCTGGGCAGTGGCACTCCATACCAAGGCTACAGCACACTGCTTCCACACTGATCAAAGCATACAACTGGACTCAATTGGGACATTTTCATTTTACACAGTTTTATTGGGTTTATTAAAAATAAGCTTTTTACTGAGTTGCAAGCCATCAAACAGAATGATTACATTTATACCTTTTTCCCCTCCCAAACAACCACACAAACAATCCCTCCCCCTTCCCACGATCTCCTAGGAAACGTGCAAATATTGTGAATGAAACAGTTGTAAAACTGATCTTGAATGCACCCAGCTCAGATGACTGCTCTACTCACCTTGTGTTCTGGCTCTCTTGGCTGGAACCATCCCCTCCTGGGTGGGCAGTGGGAGGGGAGAGTCCACATATCTCTGAAGGACAAAGGAAATTGAGAATTGAACCATGTTTTAACTTACCTTCGACCTCAATACAATCTGAACATTTATAGGCGAAACCAGTTCATTGCTTATTTTTTCTCTCTCGTCTGCAGTGTGAATACCAAAACATCCAGAGGCTTGGGTTGAGAGTGATGGCTGATTCTCATCTCTCTCCTAATCTATATCTCTCCTCCTCTTTTCTTATTCCCCTCTTTCTCCCCATCCCCCTCTCTCTTCCTGTTACAGCAGTCTGTAGCCTGGGTTGGGAGTGTTCTGGTCACTTCTTTCTCTAGCGACTACCTGGGGGGGGACAGTCTGTAGTAGGGTTGAATGGCAGGAACCCGGTTTCCGAGATTTACCGTCCAAAACCACTCCCCTTTCCCGGGATAAATAACTGCGAGAAACCGTTAAATTATAATAAATGACTTATATGAACAGCATGGCGTGAAATGGAACTGTTAAAATGATATGCGATGTCTAAATCTGGTTTCTCTACGGCCGCTGATTGATGAATCAATGCTCAGGGGCGAGACAGGCAGCCCATCTCAGTATGGAGCGCAGTTCACAATGCATGTAGACCTACTGTATTGGTATTTTATTAGGATCCCCATTAGCTGTTGCAAAAGCAGCAGCTACGCTTCCTGTATCATCTCATCATGGTAACGTTTTGTCTTGTGACAGGTAGGCGTACATTGACTGCAGCATAGCCTATGCTACAGTAATATAAAGACCGAATGCCCGTCTAATTTACCCATCTACATCTGGCTTTCAGGGGTCACCTTGTTTTTGTAAATATTTTTTTTTATTGCAGTTCGAGAGTTTTAAAAACAGCCTATCACTTTATCGTTGCTTTAAATCAGTGAACACGCTATCAACTCCATTCAAATTGCATCCAAAATAGATAATTCTGTTCTAAATTGAGATAATGTTCTAGCCTACCTCTTTCAGGTCATACATTATTAGCCTTATATTTAGCTAATTAATGATGGGTAATGCATAATAAGCATCTAACTTTTAGCCTCTGTCTCTGTCTCTTGCACAATACGCAAGCGCCTGTGCTCCACTGGCCTCTCCTAAGTTCTGAATCCCATGCAGGAAAAGCTAGACAATCTTTTTTGCATTTCTTACACCAATAGACTATTCGAAGAAGGACACAATATATTTTTTGCTGAATGTTAAATACAGCAGCCAACAGAACTCACGGGTAGTTTGAAAGAACAGTGAATGCGTGCGATGGCGGCAGTTATTTATTCAGACCCATAACCATTCAATCTTCATGTTCTCTTCTGCTTTATCATGGTTTGAACGATGTGCGTAATTCCAGTCCATATATTACAGTATAATACAATACAGTAATACAGTTCCCACTCAAAAAGATTAGCCTACTGGAGCTTGTTTCATGTATTTACCCAAGAGAGCATATAGCTAGCTACATCTATGGGGTTTTATGTTTCCCTGTCATGTGTAATGCGCAGTAGCCTATATCCTATAGATAATGGCACAATTATTTGGGCTTTGGGCTCATTAAATGTCTTTAATGTAGGGCTCGTAAAAATGTATCAGACTCAGGTAGCATTAGGTTTGAATGTTTTTCATTACATATGCTTTATGTTTTTGAATGACACTTCCAGTTTTGGAGGGAAATACAGGGTTACTCGGGAGAAAAGTGATTTTATTCTTGGGATGGAACATTTGTAAAATACCAGGAAAATATTCTAACTTAGTCTGTAGCTTGGCTTAGGTGTTGGGTAGAGCTCACCTCTTTCTCACCATCTTTAACTGGGGTCTTTGTGAATGGGGCGTAGCGGCCTGAAGCTTGGATTGGGCATGTTGTGGAAATCACCTCCTCAGCCCTGTCTTTCACCTTAGCTGTCTGGGGACACTGTGTAAGGGGCACAGTTTGAGGCTTAGGTTGGTTGTGGCGCTCACCCCTCTCCCTTTCTATCTTTGTCCTTCTGCTCGTCTGTCTGGATCAACGTCTGATTATTGTGTTGTGTGGCACCCAGTGCCCACTCACTTGTCTCTCTCCGTCCCTCTCTGGTGACTCTGTGAGCAGGGCACATAGGTGCTGCTGCTCTGTGTCTCTCAGTGCTGAGCAGAAGCTGCTGAAGGCTCTGGGACCACGTTTGGGGAGCAGGGACAGCAGACGCCAGCTCCGCTTGTGGGAGGTCGGCTCCACCTGGGGAACAACGGATATCAACACAGATTACAAAAAATAGAAAGACATGGTAATCTACACCAGGCTTTCCGAAACTCGGTCCTGCCCCCCCCCCCCATGCATGTTTTGGTTTTTGTCCTTGCACTACACATGATTCAAATAACCATCTCATCATCAAGCTTTGATTATTTCAATCAGCTGTGTAGTGCTAGGGAAAAACATTTTTAAACATGCACACAGGGGGCAAGGACGAGTATCAAGGACCGAGTTTGGGAAACCCTGATCTACACTAACATTCACATTTGATTACATGATTGAAGTTAATGACATAAATCAACAATAAGACATTTAGGCCATGAATGCATGCATTTTTTGGACGTTGATAGTGTCATAAGTCACCCGACCTGGTAGTAGTAGTATCGAGCTACACAATTTAACATTGTGAACACAACATACCAGGATGCTTTCTGCCATGCTGTCGGTAAGAATGTCGTCTGTCTGCAGCGACTGAATGAACAGCTCGTCTACCACCATCTCTTTGCAGAGAGTCACAGAGCATTTCCGTAGCCCCCTTCTGTCTCGTTCCAGCATACCGCATTCCCCCAACATTCTGCTACGAGACACAGGAAAACGCTTCATTTACTGTCAACTTCCATTCTTCTTGCAAAACCGTGGCGCGGTATATAGGCCTAGCTTCTCAACAACAACGTATTAACGTTACTCATTGGCATTGTATCTAGCTATTATAATAGCTCAACTTACCTTGCTTTCTAAATCGTAGTGGTAAGGATCCTGAATGTGTCTTTCTGTAAGACAACTAACATCATACTAGCTAGCTATAGTAGCTGTCTGGATGAATACGAGAAAGAAATTGGTAGTTATATCTCCTATTCTTTCCAAAGTCTGGTAAGACTCAGCAGCAGATACTTACAATGGCTGTTAGGTAGCAAGCTGTCTCCAGCTAACGCGTTAGCTAGCTAATAATTAATGTGTGAAGGAATAGTTGACATCACTTTTACGTCCGAACAATACTAAATTGTAAGCAAATGTCAGTATCGTTGCATTTCAGAAAACAATGTACATTTAACTTTAGATATGCAAATAGCTAACGTTAACCAGTCAGGTTCGCTTAACACATTGTTACATCGGCATGCTAACGTTGGGATGTTATTTTTTTCGAGGATTTCAAACATTCAGAACACTTTCAATGCGTTCATCTGCTCCCAAACCATATGTCCTTAAAAATAGATTTAACTAACTGTATTTGAAGTTATTTCGCACAATTTAACAACATAACGTACCCTACTAAACCAACTTCCGCGCCTCTGCAATGTGTGGAAATGGTAGTGGTCTAAATTCATTGTGTTGAATTACAGCCAATGCAGTTCGGGGGAATTTGGATTGACGTTTTCCTGGGCGAATACAAGTCAGTTTTCCCATGGCCAGGGCGTGGTTGGAAACATATTAATCAAATGAATTTTGAATTTGTATCTGTTGTTACAGTAAATGATCAACCAATTGATAAGATCATGGAAGACTAACATAAACAGCTATCTAATGTTTAGACGAAGTAGAGAGGATGGCATGTAATTTGTAGGAAATAAGAGAGTGGGATTCAGGAATGAACTGGAAACAGCTCACATCTGTCCACAAGGAATTTTTGATTGTGAGAAATCCATGTTTGCCCAAATACTGTTGATTGATGTGAGAAATGATACTTAAAATGGCACGACATAATAGACCTTATTGCGCAAATGGAGCCAAATATGTTGTATTTATAGATACACTATGAACATACGGTGCATTTTGAAAGTATTCAGACCCCTTGATTTTTTCCACATTTAGTTACATTACAGCCTTATTCTAAAATGGATTAAATACATTTTTTCCTCATCGATCTACACACAATACCTCACAATGACAAAGCGGTAAAAGGTTTTTCAAAATGTTTGCACATTTTATTTACATAAGTATTCAGACCCTTTGCTATGCGACTCGAAATTGAGCTCAGGTGTGTCCTGTTTCCATTGATCATCCTTGAGATGTTTCTTGATTGGAGTCCACCTGTGGTAAATTCAATTGATTGGACATGATTTGGAAAGGCACACACCTGTCTATATAAAGTCCCACAGTTGACAGTGCATGTCAGAGCAAAAACCAAGCCACGAGGTCGAAAGAATTGTCCGTAGAGCTCCGAGACAGGATTGTTGAGGCACAGATATGGGGAAGGGTACAAAAACAATTCTGCAGCATTGAAGGTCCCTGTAACGATGTACGCTGAGAGTAGGGAAGCAAGTTCAGGGAGTGAATACATTTAATAAATAAATGAACAAAACAAGAAACACAAACAGCGCACCGACATGAAACAGCAACAATGACGACTGGGGACGAAACTAAAGGGAGTGACATATAAAGGGCAGGTAATCAAAGAGGTGATGGAGTCCAGTTGAGTGTCGTTATGCGTGTAACGCTGGTGACAGGTGGGCACCCTAATGAGCAGCCTGGTGACCTAGAGGCCGGAGAGGGATTAATTACACGTGACAGTACCCCCTCCCCGACGCGTGGCTCCATCCGTAGGACGCCGACCAAGATGACGATCCCGGGGATCAGGAGCGGACTGGTCACCTCTGCTAAGACGCGGGAACCTGTAGATCCATAGAATAACGCCTCACCCAAGGGATGCATCAGGGAGGGTTTTTTTCGGTGGGAATGATGTCGGGTCCGGGAGCCGCTACAGGCTCTCATGCCTCAGACAGAACGCCAGGCTCCCCTGCGTCCGCCGGCTCGTCAGGCTCTCATGCTTTAGCCGGATTGCCAGGCTCCTCTGCCTCAACCGGCTTGTCGGGCTTTTATGCCTTGCCGGATCGCCAGGCTCCCCTACTTCCACCAGCTCGTCAGGCTCTCATGCCTCAGCTGGATCGCCAGGCTCCCCTGCCTCAGCCGGTCTGTCAGGTTCCTGCGCTCCAGTCGGCGACAGGTTCCTGAGCATCAGCAGGGGTGACCGGTCCGCTCCTGATCCCCGGGATCGTCCCTTTGGTTGGCGTCCTGCGGCTGAAGCCGAACGCCTGGGGAGGGGTACCGTCATGTATAATCTCTCCGGTGCTCTAGGTCACTATGCTCCCGCGTCTCAGCCGGACTGACAGGTTTCCCGTGCCTCAGCAGGGGTGACCGGTCCGCTCCGCTCCTGATCCCCGGGATCATCATTTTGGTCTGTGTCCTGCGGCTGGATCCGCGCGTTGGGGAGGGGGTACTGTCACGTGTGCTCCCTCTCCGGCCTCTAGGTCACCAGGCTGCTCGTTATGGCACACCTGTTGCCATTGTTATGCGCTCCTGCGCTTCATCAGACTCACCTGGACTCCATCACTTCCCTGATTACCTTCCGTATATATGTCACTCTCTTTGGTTCCTTCCCCAGGCGTTATTGTTTCTGTTTCTGTGTCATGTCTGTGCGTTGTTCATGTTTCTTATTTTGTATTATGTTGTGTTTATTTATTAAAACACTCACTCCCTGAACTTGCTTCCCGACTCTCAGCACACATCGTTACAGTCCCAACAAACACAATGGCCTCCATCATTCTTAAATGGAAGAAGTTTGGAACCACAGAGACTCTTCCTAGAGCTGGCTGCCCGGTCAAACTGAGCAATCGGGAGAGAATGGCCTTGGTCAGGGAGGTGACCAAGAACCCGAGGGTCACTCTGACAGAGCTCAGAGATCCTCTGTGGAGGTGGAAGAACCTTCCAGAAGGACAACCATCTCTGTAGCACTCCACCAATCAGGCTTTTATGGTAGAGTGGCCAGATGAAAGCCCCTCCTCAGTAAGGCACATGACATCCCACTTGGAGTTTGCCAATAGGCACCTAAAGGACTCTGGCCATGAGAAACAAGATTCTCTGGTCTGATGAAACCAAGATTGAACTCTTTGACCTGAATGCCAAGCGTCGTATCTGGAGGAAACCTGGCACCATCCCTACGATGAAGCACGGTGGTGGCAGCATCATGCTGTGGGGATGTTTTTCAGTGGCAGGGACTGGGAGACTAGTCAGGATCGAGGGAAAGATGAACAGAACAAAGAACAGAGCCCGGACTGTACTTCCAACAGGACAACGACCCTAAACACACAGCCAGGAGGGGTTTCGGGACAAGTTTCTGACTGTCCTTGAGTGGCCCAGCCAGAGCACGGACTTGAACCCGATCGAACATCTCTGGAAAGACCTGAAAATAGCTGTGCACCAACGCTCCCTATCCACCCTGACATAGCTTGAGAGGATCTGCAGAGAAGAATGGGAGAAACTCCACAAATACAAGTGTGCCAAGCTTGTAGCGTCATACCCAATAAGACTCGAGGCTGTAATTACTGCCAAAGGTGCTTCAACAAAGTACTGAGTAAAGGGTCTGAATACTTATGTAAATGTAAAATGTGTAAAAACCTGTTTTTGCTTTGTCATTATGGGGTATTGTGTGTATATCGATGAGGGAAAATGGAATCAATTTTAGAATAAGGCTGTAACATAACAAAATGTGGGAAAAGTAATGGGGTCTGAATACTGTCCGAATGCAATGTACAGTTGAAGTCGGAAGTTTACATACACTTATGTTGGAGTCATTAAAACTTGTTTTTCAACCACTCCACAAATTTCTTGTTAACAAACTATAGTTTTGGCAAGTCGGTTAGGACATCTACTTTGTGCATGACACAAGTCATTTTTCCAACAATTGTTTACAGACAGATTATTTCACTTATAATTCACTGCATCACAATTCCAGTGGGTCAGAAGTTTACATACACTAAGTTGACTGTGCCTTTAAACAGCTTGGAAATTCCAGAAAATGATGTCATGGTTTTAGAAGCTTCTGATAGGCTAATTGACATCATTTGAGTCAATTGGAGGTTTACCTGTGGATGTATTTCAAGGCCTACCTTCAAACTCAGTGCCTCTTTGCTTGACATCATGGGAAAATCTAAAGAAATCAGCCAAGACCTCAGAAAAAAAATTGTTGACTTCCACAAGTTTGGTTCATCCTTAGGAGCAATTTCCAAACGCCTGAAGGTACCACGTTCATCTGTACAAACAATAGTACGCAATAATAAACACCATGGGGCCACGCAGCCGTCATACCGCTCAGGAAGGAGATGCGTTCTGTCTCCTAGAGATGAATGTACTTTGGTGCAAAAAGTGCAAATCAATCCCAGAACAACAGCAAAGGACCTTGTGAAGATGCTGGAGGAAACAGGTAGAAATGTATCTATATCCACAGTAAAACGAGTCCTATATCGCCATAACCTGAAAGGCTGCTCAGCAAGGAAGAAGCCACTGCTCCAAAACCACCATAAAAAAGCCCGACTACGGTTTGCAACTGCACATGGGGACAAAGATTGTACTTTTTGGAGAAATGTCCTCTGTCTGATGAAACAGAAATAGGCCATATTGACCATCGTATGTTTGGAGGAAAAAGGGGGAGGCTGGCAATCCGAAAAATACCATCCCAACCGTGACGCACGGGGGTGGCAGCGTCATGTTGTGGGGGTGCTTTGCTGCAGGAGGAACTGGTGCACTTCACAACGTAGATGGTATCATGAGGATGGAAAATGATGTGGATATATTGAAGCAACATCTCAAGACATCAGTCAGGAAGTTAAAGATTGGTCACAAATGGGTCTTCCAAATGGACAATGACCACAAGCATACTTCCAAAGTTGTGGAAAAAATGGCTTAAGGACAACAAAGTCAAGGTATTGGAGTGGCCATCACAAAGCCCTGACCTCAATCCTATAGAAAGTTTGTGGGCAGAACTGAAAAAGCGTGTGCCAGTAAGGAGACCTACAAACCTGATTCAGTTACACCAGCTTTGTCAGGAGGAATGGGCCAAAATTCACCCAACTTATTGTGGGAAGCTTGTGGAAGGCTACCCGAAACGTTTGACCCAAGTTCAACAATTTAAAGGCAATGCTACCAAATACTAATTGAGTGTATGTAAACTTCTGACCCACTGGGAATGTGATGAAAGAAATAAAGCTGAAATAAATCATTCTCTCTGCTATTATTCTGACATTTCACATTCTTAAAATAAAGTGGTGATCCTAACTGACCTAGCACAGGGAATTTTTACTAGGATTAAATGTCAGGAATTGTGAAAAACTGAGTTTAAATGTATTTGGCTAAGGTGTATGTAAACTTCCTACTTCAACTGTATATGAATCTGTGCCATTTACTTTGAACTGGACTGTGTTATAGCATGAGCGGTCATGAGCAGTGTTGGTCAATTTCTTCAACAAATGATCAGGTCTATATAATTATCAAACATACATTAGTAACGGAAAGGAAACACAGACTCTTTAAGTTTTAAAATATTCCTTTAGTAATACAATTGTATGCAGAAGTTGGTACAGAGTACAGTACAACAGTATATGATAGTTCTCCCCATGTTCTGCAAAATGTCTAAGACATCCTGTAACTCATATAGCCTCTCCCAGTCCTCCTTGCGGGAGTTTCCCTGGCAACAACATTTTAATAAATCTAACCTCCCCCTGTCAGCAGCAACCATCTTATCAGCAAGGAAAAGCTCAGAAGTGGGTTTGACCGAAACTTGACCTTTCATCACAAGTATAGAGTCATAACAAAGAGAACAAGTGTAAGCATCTTCTGACAGGTGGCTGGTTTCATCAGGTCTGTGGCAGCCTTGTGTTCTCAGAAAACCAGATAACCACGGTGGGATCCAGACAGGAGGAGTCTGAACGTAGATGCCTTCTGATAGTGTCTGAAGGTCACAACATGCAAAAAAACAGGTTTTAGCACACACACAGAGGTCTCCTGAAGAGACCTTACAGTTTATCATAACATCATTTATTAACCCTTTAAAAGGTATAAGGCCTTGGTTTAACCCTCTTCAGTAGATGTGCTTGTTTTGAGATCAAAGCGAGAGCTACATGTAGCCACTTGTGCACATTTTGTTCATATCCTTCTCTGGTTAGTGAGTTTTTAGCCCTGTTAGATCATTTGTAGTCAGCAACAGGGGAGTGATTGCTTCCTACAAGAGGACAAACGTGTACATTCCTAGGCATCTTTGCAAAGCGAGTCAGGTAAAGAGCTTTTTTTTGTCTTAAAGGGCCAGTGTTGTGTTTTGAGACAGGGTTGAATAAGCTAACTAGCCAATAGGCAGAGGGTAGCATAATTTGTCTGATTCTGTGTAATAATGGTATGGGAATAATAATGCATTTTATTTTGTAAAGTGGTTTCTTGCATCAAACAACACAACAACATTTTCAGTCACCACCTTGTCTGAAGGATAAATGGATAAACAGCTTAATGTCAAGCCCTGCATGTTTTTTTCAAAAGTCTCATGGAATTTAGGCCTACATTGAACACCACTCATTAGCTGCTGCTGTAGGCTTAATGACAGAATAGCTATTTCTATGTAAAAATGTTATGGGTTGCATTTTCTCCATTGTTTTTGATGGTAGCCCACTCTAGTAGGCCTACATTATGATCAAATAGCCACAGAAGCCTACTTGGCCACTGTTAAAACTGTGACTTAAAGTGTGTACAGCCTCAGTGTTCACAGAAAACACATGCTGGAAGTTGCACTAACTTTTCACTGACTTTTCAAGTTTGCGCACTGCAGACCTGAAATTTGCTCAGTGCCCCAAAAAAATGTGAGGGAACATTGCTCATGACTTGTATTGGATTTGTGCCACAAATGCTAATGTTTTCATGTGCAAACTGCTAGGAAAACTAAACCAAATCATGGATTGCTTTCATACCTTTTCCATAGACTGCTTACAGGATAAGTAAATCAATATGTAATTTTTTTATTTGGGTGAACTATCCCTTTAACAACACGTGATGATCAATCCTGGTTCCAAAGGATAATAGATACAATAGATAACTTACAATAGATAACTTCGGTAATATACTGCTAAAACAGTGACGTAACTTTTAGGAAATCATAGAAGCAACTGGTATTGCCTATTTGTTAAACAGCTGCAGAAGTAGGGCTGGCACAATAAACATATAGCTGGCCGTATAAGACAAAAAATTATACAATTATGGCTAATCATGAACTACAAACGATAATAGTTATAATCGTTTTAGCTAATACATTTTGTACATAGTAGATATATTTTCAGGTATAGACGGATAGTTTACCCAACAGCAGTTTTTCATTTTTACATGAAGAGGGTAAAGTTGGTATTCATTTTAGGAGCAGAATGCACTTAGCTTATAAATGAACTAGAGACAACGTCCAAGATGGATGCCCGTTGTTTTCAACATAAACTACTCACTTTCGCATGGTCGTTGCTAGATGGGATACAGTTTATCAAATTGATGTCAAAAGTTTAGAATTTTTTTATTTTTTTAACCTTTTTCCCAAATCTAACCTAATTCTTCAAACCTGCTATGTTTATTATCCTAGCCTGCAGTGTACATTCTCCTAACCTGCTACGAAAAGTCATTTCTGACAAACTAACCATCTAGGCAAAACCTGTTTGCAAAACCTGTGTTTATTGCCCTCTTTTTAGATTCAGTTTAACAGAGCAGATAACACCTGCACACTAGCACAGCTCAATGTGCACTTGGATCTGTGCTATCCAAAATCCTTGGGACGTCCCTACCCCATTGAAGTTGACATTTCTGAAATTTAACATGGTTAATTAACAATTAACAGCCAAAGCATCGCTTCCACTGTCTTGATGGCCTTCCTCCCTTTGGTGCCTAGTAGGCTTAATGCCCTGTAGAAGGATTGATCTGCGAACCTTCTGCATCCCACTTCGACAGACTCAGACCTTGCTCTTCAGTACTGCTCCACCAGGTCCTCATACTTCGGCCTATTTTCTTTCATTCTCCTCCTCAATGCGGTCCTCCCAAGGGACAGTGAGCTCCATTAAGATGACCTGCTTGGAGGTTTTGGAAAGCAGCACAATGTCTGGCCTCAATGTTGTCGCTGTGATGATGTCTGGGAACTTGAAATGCTTTCCCAGGTCAACTTTCAGCTCCCAGTCTTGAGCTGTTGCGAAAAGACCTGTGGCGGTTCTGGTAGCTGGTGTTGGCTTTTCCCCGGCTCTGACGATTGCAATGGCCTACTTAGCTTGTCTGAGGCGCTTGTAGTGGCTGATCCCACTGAAGATGTTTTTTTGTCTTAAACCATAGTGCCTGCATTCTGACAGATGGTTTCCACAATGGCTTTAGGCACCAGGTTGTGGCACCAGTGGTAGTGACCCTCGCCTTGGGCTTTTGAGCAGCAGTTGAGAATGGATGTACTCATCTCTTTAGGCAGAGACCATGATTGTGAATCGACCTTGCCACAGCAGAACAGGTTAGATGGGCTTGGTAGGATGTTGTAGACTTTACCCTGATGAAGACAGCTTGGCTGTTTATTGAATTATTGCATCTGTGCTCCTAGAGTGTGCGGCTCTCCTTTTCTTTTTCAGGACATCGTCGACTACCTGGATCAAGAACTTGATGCGATGGGGCTCGGTCTTCCACAGCTCGGAAAAGGGCTGGGCGATATGACGATATATATCGTGTGACATCTATCGTTTCATATTATGCTCTATCATTTATTTTGTTATGTCGCAAATCACACTCTTTACGGCAATATTTTTGGTCAATTGGACGTTGCTTTGCATTCTTACACACGTGTCGTGTGGAAGGAAATTTGCAACACAAACAAACATGGAGGAGAGTGAATGTGACACAGAGCACAGAGACCGTATGTGGTTTGGGTATGAAAAGTCTGACACGGACCAGAAAACCGTCCTCTGCAAAATATGCCACAGGCCGATCCCGACAACAGGCTCGAACACCACTAGCCTCTTTTACTACCTACGCAATAATCATGTGAAACAGTACGAAGAGAGTCTATGAATGAGACCCAAAAAAGTACAGTCGAGTGCTCAAAACAAACCTCCGACTCAGACGTTGCAAGAGGCTTTTTCCCGCGGCACACCATATGGCAAAGATCACGAAGGTGGAGGGAGATAACAGCTGCCGTTACAACTTACATCTGCAAAGACAAGGCCCCAATTTGCACGGTCGAGAAATGGGGGTTTTGTGAGTTGGTGCTAACACTCGACCCAAGGAACCAAATGCAAATTGGTATGTGACACGTATTAATACCAAAATAACATGCAAAACAGGCAAGCCCCCCCCCCCAAAAATAAATATATTAGGATTATATTTATTTTGTTTGCAACTATAGTTGAAGTGTTTCTATTTACCTATTTAGATTTTATACATTCATATTTTATATTTTGTTAAATGCTTAATTGAACATTTGCACAAAGGTTCTAAATAAAATGAGAAATAATCAAATATGAGTAAGTACCTTTATTTGTTGAGTATAATTCAAAATGTAATAAGAAATAGGCCTTTACTTGTGGTCATTTTATATAAACTATGTATTCATTGAATTTACAGAAAATGTGCTATATCATTATATGTATCGTTATCGGGATATGAAATTACCTTTATCGGGATATGAGATTTTGGCCATATCGCCCAGCCCTAGCTCGGACCATGTACTTTCCACCATTTTCTCCCATCTTGTTGCTGCATTCCTACCATCCTGCTGGCTCCCTCCTCCTCAACTGTTGCTCACACTTCCTCCTGCACTAGCTTCCACCTGTCTTTCCCTTGGGCCTGGTCGTAGCGTGGTGATGTAATGCTACCAAGGTCAGCTCTTCCCGGAGTCACATTACCCACCAGCACGCTGTGCCGTAGCCGTGACTCAGCCTGCTCTACTGCATCCTGAGCCCTCCACTTCCTTCCTGTCCTCACCTTTATACCTGCCTAGGAGACTTTCGGGCTGCTTGACTCCCTGTATTGCAGCACCTCCTTTGTACGAGTCACCATTAATTCCTCATTCAGGCTGCTGATGGGTAGCTTCATTTTGTTCTTCTGACTGTACAGGGCAGTGCTGCTCAGGCTTCGAGGTAATCCCAGCCATTTGCTCGACTGTAGAAATCGGGACCTTGAATACCAGGAAGGGCCAGAGGTTCCGTGGGAGGACACCATGTTGGTATATCTAAGCCTTGAACAGGTAAACCTGACTTGTCCACTGCAGCCAACCACACTTCCAGCTCCTGGTTGGATGTCTTGATGGATGCTGTGTCCCTCAGGCTGCTGTCAAACATCTTGCCCAGACTCTTTACCGGTTTCTCTGTGTCTTGAATGGTGAACAGGAACTTGTCCACAGTCTTCCCCCTTTTCAGCACCAGGTATCTAGTTGGTGCTGGCTTGAAGTTCAAGTGTCAAGCTTCCCCAACCCCTTCAGAATCCATCTACTCCCTGGGATGGATGTTGTTGTCACAGTCAGGTCATCCATGAAGACTCTGATAGGAGGTTCTCGCACGCCAGACTTGGTTAGCAGGCCTCTACATTCCACCTCCGCTGACATGGCAACGGCGAACAGGATCACTGAAATGGTGCAGCCCGTGATGATTCCATTCCCAGGCCTGTGCCATTCCAATGTTGTGGACCTAGAGGTGACTCTCAAACTGAAATTGTTGTAGTAGTTCAGTATGAGATCCCTGATCTTGCCTGGGATATAGGGTATGAAGCCATAGGCATTCGTGAGGTCCAGCCACAGTACAACAAGGTATCTTCTGCTCTCCCGGGCTTACCTAATTATCTGCTTGACCACGCCTGTGTGCTCCAGTCATCCTGGCACCTCCAGGATCCCTTCTTTCTGGACTGATGTAGGAGTTCTTCAGGAGGTAGTCTGTCAGATGGCTGGGCACAATGCTGAAGAATATCTTTCCTTCAACATTGAGCAGCGAGATGGTTCTGAAATGGTCGATGTTCTTTGAGTTCTTCTCCTTCAGAATCCTTCTGCATATCTCCACTGTTGAGAGACTTTGCCCCACCTCCAGATCACCTTCAGGATGCTCTTGCCCTCTTTACAACCTCCTGTACCTCCTTCCAACAGGGCTCCTTCTTGTTTAACTCTGTGGTTGGTACTGGTAGATCTATCAAGGCCTTGCAGTGCTCCATCTTGCTCTCTGATTGCGCTGCTGTACGTGCTGCGTAGATGGTTGTTGATCTCATCTTTGGAGCAGGTAAGGTGGCCACTGTGCTTCTGACCTAGCAGCTGTTCAGTGAATCCAAAGAGATTTGCTAAAAAGGCAGCCCGCTTCCTTGCCCTCTTTTTCCTATGCCTTCTATGCCACTCAGCTCTCTACAAGGCCCTGAGGATGTTCCGTAGCTCTGACAATGCTGGTCTTTCTTCTTCACTCACCTCCTTGAACTGTTTGTAACTCCTGCCTTATCTGGTGGATCTTCGCCGCTCTATGCCCAGTTGGTTAACCAAGCTGTCTATGACCTGTGAGGCTTCAAGAAAGAATATTATCCTTTTGACAGCTCTCAGCTCTCACTAATTGATGTTGGCTTACGGTTTACTATCTGTCACTTTATTCCTGTACATATCTACGTCAAATAACTTGTACCTCTTCACATCGACTCGGTACTAGTAAGAAAAGTTATCATTACTCATTACTTTTATTATTCACACGTAGAACTGCAATTCACATGTGAGTTAAAAACATTTTATTCTCCTCACATGTGAAAAGGTGGTGTTACATGTGATCTTAAAATGTAATACACGTGAACATATGGTTTCACGTGAAAATTTCAGCAAATGTCACTTTTTTTGGTAAGGGCGATTCTTAGAAGGAGCTTCACAACAGCTCACTGATACTGATGATTGTGTTTGATCTCTAGGAAGCAGCTGCTTGAAATCAATAAGAATGTTGCCACCATGGAACCAGTTATGAACTTTGGTCTCCATCCAAATAAATATTTGTGGTGGATAAACAGAACTAGATTGAGCAAATTCAGACTTCTTCCCTTCAATGTTCATGAATACAATTACATGTATAATATGTTCCTGATACATTTTATTTATCTGTCAAACTGGGGAAATATCATGTTTATTGACTGCCATTCAGCATGCCAACTGAAGGGTTTTCATATAGAAGTATAGTAATCTGTTCATCCAACATAGCTAAAACTAAATACCGCGAACGTTATCTCCATTTGAGAATCTTGAGTTTCATTGATTGGAGAGCCCATCTCTATAGCAAGTGGGGCTCCTATGCTCACAGCCAGAAGAATAGATCCTTTGTCTGGATAGGACAAAAAATGTGACAAGTCACTCATATGCAAATGAGGTGCAAGATTTCAAAGCCTACATCTCAGCTCCTTGCGAACGGTGCCATCTGAATGGGGAGAGCTGTTTTGCTGAGTTTAAAGCAATTGACGTTGCACCGTTCATAGAACGTTCTGTACACAAACATTTTGGTCACTCAGAACCAGTCCAGAACCGCTACTAGTCCCCTAAATAAGGGACTTTACATCAGAGGTTAACAACGTACCCTACTAACAACCAACTTCTGCACCTCTGCAGAATAAGTTTTGGATTATAGCCAATGACAGTTCAGGGAATCTTGATTGACGTTTTGCTGGGCGAACACTTTTTGGTTTCTCATACACTTAAAATGTTTTGATTATTGCTTGAATAGTCGGAAAGATTATATTTGTTTGTGATCTTTAAAAAACATATATTTTGGATGTAGCAGTTGTTAGCTAGAATGCGAAAATCAAATTATAATCCCTAAGTAATGTGAAATTGGGCGGCAGGTAGTTGAGCGGTTAAGAACATTGGGCCAGTAACCTAACAAATGTCCAATTCTGTCACGTCCTGACCAGTAGAGGGAGCAATTGTATTAGTTTTGGTCAGGACGTGGCAGGGTTTTTGTGTGTTAAGTGTTGTGTTGGTGATTGAACTCCCAATTGAAGGCAGGTGTTTGAGTTGCCTTTAATTGGGAGTCCTATATAGTAGTGTGTGTTTTTCTTTGGGGTTGTGGGTAGTTGTTTTTGCACTGCATTTTGTGAGCCTGCAAAACTGTTCCTATTGTCGTGAGTACTGTTTATTGTTTTCCCTGTGGATGCTTTGCGTGTTTTCATTGAAAGAATATGAGTATCCACATACCCGCTGCGCCTTGGTCCTCCCTTCAACAAAATGACAATTGCTGTGACAGAACTACCCACCACAAAAGGACCAAGCAGCGGAGGAGGAAGGAGCCACAGGAGTACAGCACAAGGGACTGGACATGGGAGGACATCCTGGACGGCAAGGGAGCCTACACTTGGGAAGAGATCCTGGCCGGAAGGGATCGCCTCCCATGGGAACAGGTGGAGGCACTCAGGAGAGTGGAGGCAGCAGGACAGAAGAACCAACGGCAGCGGTATGAGGGAACACGGCTGGGTAGGAAGCCCGAGAGGCACCCCCAAGAATTCTTTTTGGGGGGGCACACGGGTAGTTTGGCTAGGCCAAGGAAGAGCCGTAAGCCAGCTACCCGTGATTACATGGAGGAGCGTATGAGGTGGAGGGCGCCATGTTTCGCTGAGGTGCGCACTATCTTGCCTATACGCACGCACAGCCCAGTCCGCCCTGTACCAGCGCCCGGCCTGTGCCAGGGCGAGGTGAGCATCGAGCCGGAAGGGGTGATGCCAACCCTGCGCTCAAGACCGCCAGTGCGCCTCTACGGTCCGGTGTTTCCCGCTATACGCACTAGCATGGAGGTGCGTGTCTACAGGCTGGCACGTCCAGTACCAGCCCCACGCATCAGGCGTCTAGTGCGTCAGCCCAGCCTCGCCAGTCAGGAGTCGCCAGAGCTACCCACCAGTCAAGAGTCGCCAGAGCTGCCCGCCAGTCAAGAGTCGCCAGAGCCGCCCGCCAGTCAGGAGTCGCCAGAGCCGCCCGCCAGTCAGGAGTCGCCAGAGCCGCCCGCCAGTCAGGAGTCGCCAGAGCCGCCCGACTGCCCGGAGCCGCCAGAGCGGCCCGCCTGTCCTCCGGCCCAGCCTGAGCGGCCCGCCTGTCCTCCGGCCCAGCTAGAGCGGCCCGTCTGCCAGGGTCAGCCCGAGTGGCCCGTCTGCCTGGCGCAGCTATCGGCGCCACCGAAGTGGGCGACGCCGAAGGTGGAGCGAGGTCCACGTCCCGCACCTGAGCCACCTCCAGGATAGGTGGGTTGGGGAGGGAGGGTGTAGCACAGTGCCGTCGTTGACGGCAGCCACCCTCCCTTCCCTCCCTTATTGTTTAGGGGTTATTGTGTATTGGATTTGTTGGGGTATTGGGGATTTTTTTGTGTTTTCTTATTTAAGGTGCATTCCGGGGTCTGCACCTTGAGGGGGGGGTACTGTCACGTCCTGACCAGCAGAGGGAGCAATTGTATTAGTTTTGGTCAGGACGTGGCAGGGTTTTTGTGTGTTAAGTGTTGTGTTGGTGATTGGACTCCCAATTGAAGGCAGGTGTGTTGAGTTGCCTTTGATTGGGAGTCCTATATAGTAGTGTGTGTTTTTCTTTGGGGTTGTGGGTAGTTGTTTTTGCACTGCGTTTTGTGAGCCTGCAAAACTGTTCCTGTTGTCGTGAGTACTGTTTATTGTTTTCCCTGTGGATGCTTTGCGTGTTTTCATTAAAAGAATATGAGTATCCACATACCCGCTGCGCCTTGGTCCTCCCTTCAACAAAACGACAATTTCTGTGACAAATTCACAAATGTGTATAATACACACTTGTACATGTGTGAAATAGGACAAATGTAAGCACCCACCTAATTGTTATAATTATTATTATTATTATTATTATAAATCTACTCATAAGCAACATGTAAATGGAGGCTTTTTTAGCTGACCGTCTATGAGAACTTCTGTCAAGAGTCAATGTGCAGCAGGTGGGACGGAGTCAGGCGCAGGACACCGAGAATGAGTAATAAAGGTCTTTACTCAACAAAACAACAAAATATTCCACGTAGGGGAAACAAACTCAGCTCACAAACATACGCGACAGCTTAACACGGAACAATCACGCACATAACCAATGGGGAAACCAGAGGGTTAAATAGGTGAACAATAATTTAGAAATGGAAATCAGGTGTGTACAATGAAGACAAAACAAATGGAAAAAGAAAACGTGGATCGGTGGCAACTAGAAAACCGGTGACAACGACCGCCGAACGCCGCCCGAACAAGGAGAGGGACCAACTTCGGCGGAAGTCGTGACAACTTCCAATATGGTGCGCATCACCCACCTGCATAAATGTTTCAAACACAGAAAAGGGTATTTTGATTGATATGAAAAATCTTCCTTGATAACAAAGATTTTTTTAAATACTACCAATGGCACAACATAATTGACCTTATTGCACAAATGAAGCCTAATGTTGTATTCATAGATACAGTATTTCTAACCTCCCTTCCTCTTTTTTATTCCCCCTTTAGCAGTGTGCCTCAATACCCCTCCCCCCTCCACTACCACCCATCCCCATTCCCCTCCTCTCTCCTCTCCTCTCCCGTTGCCTTGCACCTCTCTCAGTATGTGCTGTCAATAATTGATGGTTCTACAGACTCAAAGGGTAACAGGTCTAAAGAGGCAATCTCTCATGCATTTATTTATTTACCATTCCTATCTTTACACACACCCAGTCAGTGAGACCACTACCTGTGTTTCTGAGAGCATGGTGATCGATACCCAGAGACTCCTCTGTCTCTGTGTCCATACATGTACTGTATGTCAGGGCAGGGTCATGGGGGTTTGTTATCCATCAGTGCGTGTCCCTGCGGCCAAGATGGGGTTAATATTGCTAGTCTGGCTGACAGCAGGATAGAGGGAAGGAAGTAGAGAGATTAAATGAGTGAGAGGCAGGGGGCAGAGAGGAGAGAGAGAGAGAGAGGGAGGGGAGTGATTTAGTTCATCCCTAAGCAGCACTGATTGACTATAGCTAGCACACTGGCACTCACAAGCACTAACACCCACACAGAACGATGGAGAGAGACAGCAGAAATGAGAAGTTCTTCTCCAGAAAGAGAAGTTTCACTTTTGGGGCATATGGAGGGTGAGTAACAGTCACAGTATTGAGAACAAATTAAAATGCTTTGGTTCTAGTGTCAGAACCTGAATAAAATCTTGAAATAGTTGTTCATAGAAGTAGTCCTTAATGTCATGCGGCACATTGTCTAAGGAGTTACCACTTTCCCTATTCACAGTGTGGACAGGTTCATATGTGAAAATGAGACTAGGTGAGTAAAACTTAAAATACCTTTATTTACCTTTATCCACATTAGATGTAGTTTATTTCTCGCTGGTCATTTAACACTGGATTTAGAGCTTGATACACTTGCAGTTGATGAATAGGAAAAGTGATGGGTTGCATTACTTTGCTCTGTCATTCCACCTGTTGTAGCAGACCAGAACCTTTAGAACACAGCATTCTGGATATTTTGGACTCCCCTACCAGCGAGACCAAACCGTTACTCTCTGCTGGCAGCAACCAGAAGGTAAAAGGACTTAATTGTGATAATGTGTCTTTCATCATATCCTTTTTGCATTTGTTGATCACATCATCACTAATTTAGTCTCCCTGCATTTCCCTGCATCTATGTTTGTCTAACTGTTTCTCTTCCTGTTTCTCCCTGAACCTCCTTTGTCTGTCTGTCTGTCTGTCTGTCTGTCTGTCTGTCTGTCTGTCTGTCTGTCTGTCTGTCTGTCTGTCTGTCTGTCTGTCTGTCTGTCTGTCTGTCTGTCTGTCTGTCTGTCTGTCTGTCTGTCTGTCTGTCTGTCTGTCTGTGTTTTCCATGTAAGGTGACAGAGCTGTTTGAGATCATTGAGAAGTTGCAGGTGAGTGTACAGCACCACTCCCTCTGTTGTGTGTAGTCTCTGTGTGTACAACAGTTCTCTCTCCAGTTAGTCAATCAGTCAGTCACTGTTACCTTCACTCTCCTTCATCAGAGCAGCAGGCTAGATGAACAGCGCTGTGAATTCCCTCTGCCTTTGAGGGTGAGTCTTTCTCCTAAAATATAATGTCAAGATTTGTGTGCACACGTGTGTGTGTTGACATTGACCTTTCAATATTCTCAACGATACAGACATTTTTGTTCCCTAAAACACTGGCATCACAATAGTTATAACACTCATACCAGCATACATAAAACTCATTATTAGGTATGCTGATGCAAGCATGTCAGTTCAAACATTATCCTACGGATACTGCTAGATCTACATTTAATTGGATACACCAGACTTTTTAATTATCATCTCACCCTTTTGAAAGTCTCAGCTTTTGAAGATAGGTTGTGACCTTCCTCTGATCCTGCCTCCAAAGCTGGGTGGTTACTGGATAGACCCCCCGCTACAGAAGTTTGCTGAGACCAGTCCGACATCCTCTCATTACGGACTAGACCCAGAGACCTATGACATCATGGAGAGAGACAGCGAGGCCACATACTACCAGGAGTTCTTCCGCTCACGAGTTAGTAGAGTACCGCCCATAGGACTACTCTTTCTCTGTTCCATTTGACGGTAGAGATGGACTATGATCCAAGATGATGAAATACATACATAGTAGCCGTGTGACTTTCTCTCCTATGTCAGTATCATCACTCGTTCACAGCAGTGGACCCCACCCTGGGACCCCTCCTCCTCTCTGTCTGTTTGGAGGAAGAAGAGAAGAGGCTGAGAGTAATACTGAGGTTGTATCAGAAAGAATGGAAATGATTCAGTTAATGTAATGAAACACCCTGGTGAATTCCATGAGCAACAGTTATTACGTCTGTCTTTCCTTTCCAGAATGAGGGAATGCTCTATGCATGGGGTCTTCTCTGTGTCTCTGTTCCCAAACATCCCATCTGCTGTGGAGCTGGCCAAGGTACCATTACTAGTCTCTCCAACAGACATGTGTATTTTAGATGAACCTTTATTATACTTTTACTGAAAGCATTTACCATCATTGAAAAAAACTAAACTGACCATGTCCTTTTCAGATGCTATGCGACAGTGTGACTGTGCACAGATTTGATGTGGTCAGTTACCTCAAGGTACTTATTTTTCACTGTACACATTCCCAAATGCTTTAGGCCTTCATGTTACACATAATGTACTCTTCAAATGACCTCTAAACCCTGAGACAATTTTGACAAAAATGTGTGCTCTCTCCTTCCCCTTTATCTCTCTATCTCTTCCTCCCTCTCTCCCTTTCTTTGCTTCTTTCTTCCTTTCTCTCTTCCCCTCTGTCTTTCAGGCACCAGATCTTATAACAGCATTTGATGAACACAGAGTGTCTCCAAATTTCAAGTTTGGTGTCTTGTATCAGAGAGAGGGACAGGTAAATAACTGGAATGCAGGCAGAAGCTTGGAAGCATTAAATAGTAGCACTAGTCTACTGTACATTACCGCTCATATTTTCTCTCTATCTTTTACAGTTGACAGAGGAGGACATACTCTGTAACAATGAGGAAAGTGAAGAGTTTCAAGAATTCCTCTCTATTTTGGGAGCTACAGTTGCACTTCAAGGGTTCACTGGGTAATGTACAATAACCTACATGGTGACATGGCCTTATGGAGAAATTACAGAAATATGGCATTGTAACAGGAAGAGATGAATAAGAAGATACCAGCAGCTTACTGTCACTCCCTCTCCCCGACTGCCTCTTCCCTCTTTCTCTCCCCCATTCTCTCTCTCCCTCCCTCTCTTCCAGGTTCCGAGGAGGTTTGGACGTGTGTCACGGCCAGACAGGAAATGATGCGGTCTTCACTTCCTTCCACGGCAGAGAGATCATGTTCCATGTGTCCACCAAACTGCCCTTCACAGAGGGCGATACACAACAGGTATAGCCTGAATAACGACACCAAATCATCCTCATCCACGGTCAATCACTTCAACCCAGCTCCAGTGGCTCCCTCTTACCTACTACTCATTACTCCTTACAGCTACAGAGGAAGAGACACATTGGCAACGACATCGTTGCTGTTGTTTACCAGGAGGGCCACACCCCTTTTCTGTCTGATGTCATCGGCTCACACTTCCTGCACTGTTTCCTAGTGGTCAGGAGGGTGAGGAAGGGAGTGGGGGACGAGGGGGGGGAGGCAGGAGGAGGAGGTGTGTTCCAGGTAGGAAGATAAAACAAAATGAGAGACACATTGATCTCTTATCACTGTAGTTATTTTTATTGGAATGGAAAGGCTTTTTCAAACCTGAAAGTGGTCTGTTTGCAGGTGTCAGTCACAGCCAGAGAGGATGTACCTCCCTTTGGTCCCTCCCTCCCTGATCCTCCCATATTCACAGAGGTGAGTAGAATTCACATCTGAACTTGGTGACATGGTAAAAGACCATGATGCATTCTCAGTGTGTCTCTGTTGGCCTATCTTCCAGAGCTCCCTGTTGAGAGAGTTCCTCCTGACCAAGCTTATCAATGCAGAGATCTCCTGTTATAAGGCTGAGAGGTTCAGTAGACTGGAGGTAACCACAGAAGAACAACACTAACACCATCATAAATGTATCAGTAATGCTTGAGGCAGTACATGCACACAGCCAAAGACTTTCTAGATGCAAATCTGGTATCTTTTTACGTGGATCAGAAACCTAAGAAACAAGTATTTCCTTTTTTCTAATTCCTCTCTTCTGCTCCCCATTTCTTACTTAACTCCTATATGCTGCCTCCTTCTCTCCTCTGTCTCTGCCTCCCTTTCTCCTCTCATCCTATCTTTTCAAGCTGCGCACCCGTTCGTCCCTCCTGGAGGGTCTGCAGGCGGAACTGTCCACCCGCTCCCAGTGCATGATTGGAGATTCGCCTGTGTCCGCCCTGTCGACTTCTGAGGGGATGAGGGGTGTAACTGAGGGGAGTGGAGGGTTCATCGAAAACTTTAAGGTGAGGTCAGAAATCCTTGACTTTTCACTACAGTGTGGGGAAAGGGTAGGTTTTGGACTTGGCATCCATATTTCCTGTCTTTGTTGCAGAGAGCCATTAGGGTGCGCAGTAATTCTTTTGACACTCTCGGGGGGCCTAGAAAGATGGGCGGGGTGCCGCTCCCACAGAAGCCCAAGGTAACCCATACTGAAGATGGAAGCACTTTCTCTTTTTTCACTGAATATCTTATTGATATGTTTATGGGAAATACTGACCACCCCTGTTGGTTTGTCTCTCCCTCTCCAGGCTGCTACAGAGAGAGATGGAGAGAGGTAAGACACTACAGAGAACGGACAAATCAGGCAGGCGGACGGACGGACGGACGGACGGACGGACGGACGGACGGACGGACGGACGGACGGACGGACGGACGGACGGACGGACGGACGGACAGACAGACAGACAGACAGACAGACAGACAGACAGACAGACAGACAGACAGACAGACAGACAGACAGACAGACAGACAGACAGACAGACAGATGTTGTTTTTTGTCTTTCAGTGAGTTGGCCTACAAGCCCCCTGAACCCAGCTTTCCACCCACAGACAACCTGGGCTCCACAGAGGTCAAAGACCACTCTAGTCCCCAGGAGAATACGTAGACAGACAGAATTATGTGTATATTTTAGTAATAACCGAGTGGATACTTTTATGTACAGTGCATTTGGAAAGTATTCAGACCCCTTGACTTTTTCCACGTTTTGTTACGTTACAACCTTATTCTAAAATGGTTTATTCTAAAATGGATGAAATAGTTTTTCCCCCTCATCAATCTACACACAGTACCCCATAATGACAAAGTAAAAACAGGTTTTTAGATATTTATGCAAATTTATAACATATAAAACACTGAAATATCAGACCCTTCACTCAGTACTTTGTTGAAGCACCTTCGACAGCCATTACAGCTGTTATTTTCAGGCCTCTCCAGAGATGTTCTATCGGGTTCAAGTCCGGGTTCTGGCTGGGCAACTCAAGGACATTCAGAGACTTGTCCTGAAGCCACTCCTGCGTTGTCGTGGCTGTGTGCTAAGGCTCGTTATCCTGTTAGAAGGTGAACCTTCGCCCCAGTCTGAGGTCCTGAGTTCTCTGGAGCAGGTTTTCATCAAGGATCTCTCTGTACTTTATTCTGTTCATCTTTCCCTCGATCCTGACTAGTCTCCCAGTCCCTGCCGCTGAAAAACATCCCCACAGTATGATGCTGGCACCACCATGCTTCACCGTAGGGAGGGTGCCAGGTTTCCTCCAGATGTGACGCTTGGCATTCAGGCCAAATAGTTCAATCTTGGTTTCAGCAGACCAGAGAATCTTGTTTTTTCATGGTCTGAGAGTCCTCTAGGTGCCTTTTGGCAAACTCCAAGCGGGCTGTCGTGCTTTTTACTGAGTTGCTTCCATTGGGTTCAGGGTCACCTCCATGACCAAGGCCCTTTTCCCCGATCACTCATTTTGGTCAGGCAGCCAGCTCTTGGAAGAGTCTTATTGGTTCCAAACTTCTTCCATTTGAGAAAGATGGAGGTCACTGTGTTCTTGGTGGACCTTCAATGTTGCAGAAATGTTTTGGTACCCTTCCCCAGATCTGTGCCTCGACACAATCCTGCCTCGGAGCTCTACGGACAATTCCTTTGACCTCGCGACTTGGTTTTTGCTCTGACATAAACTGTCAACTGTGGGACCTTACATAGACAGGTGTCTTTCCAAATCATGTCCAATCAATTGAATTTACCACAGGTGGACTCCAATCAAGTTATAAAAAACATCTTAAGGATGATCAATGGAAACAGGATGCATTTGAGCTCAATTTCGCGTCTCATAGCAAAGGGTCTGAATACTTATATAAATAAGGTATTTCTAAAAACCCGTTTTCACTTTATCGTCATGGGATATTGAGTTTTGATTGATGAGGAAAACAAATATTTAATCCATTTTAGAATAAGGCTGTAACGTAACAAAATGTGGAAAAAGTAAAGGGGTCTGAATACTTTCCGAATGCACTGTACAAGCTGTAAAATAAGATGTTAAAATTGATACTTTCATAGCAAGTAATACAGATATATTATTTTAGAATATTTTCAATGTTAATATGTGTACATCATTGTAGTAAATGGATGATAACGAAGTCATGCAATATTTATTACCATTTTACTATTTTAGAGCATTGTAACAATTCAGGGCTGCCTGAAATTCTATGTATTTTGACATGGCTTAGGCCTATTACCAGGGTGGAAAATTAAGTTTATTCAGGATGCTTTGAACATTAAATGAACACTCCAAATTTGACTACTTTGTTACTTTTTTGGGGTATGATATGTGAAGTATGCTAATATGTTTTTTCACATTTTTTAAGTGGTTTGACACTTTATTCAGACAGTAATTGAATGATGTAGGGAGACAGGCAAATGCTAAAAACAGTGGGAAGGTTGTAAACTGGGATTGATCCATGTTATCAGGTGGAAAGTTGTATGAGATTACATGCTAACATGTTAACACTACAACAAGGCCCTGCACAGGAAATGTTACTATTAATGGTTGATGGCAGTGGGTAACCAAATCATAGGTTGGCGTCTGCTTGTCCATAGACTGCTTTGAAGGTAAGGACACAAATGTTTAATATTTTGTCATTTAGGATCTATCTCTTTAAAATAGGGATGGAAAGAAAATTCTGCTTGCTCTCCAGGAGATTTGGCCACCCAGATCAATGTTCAACAAAGCTGGGTGTTTGAAAATGTTCTTGCTATAAAAATACATTTTTCAAGATGACCAAACCTTCAAGAACAATCAAATGAAGATCAATATTCAGGTGGTTTATGACTGCTAGATGAAGATCAATATTCAGGTGGTTTATGACTGCTAGATGAAGATCAATATTCAGGTGGTTTATGACTATTAGATGAAGATCAATATTCAGGTGGTTTATGACTACTAGTTGTAGATCAATATTCAGGTGGTTTATGACTACTAGATGATCAATATTCAGGTGGTTTATGACTACTAGATGATCAATATTCAGGTGGTTTATGACTACTAGTTGTAGATCAATATTCAGGTGGTTTATGACTACTAGATGATCAATATTCAGGTGGTTTATGACTACTAGATGATCAATATTCAGGTGGTTTATGACTACTAGATGATCAATATTCAGGTGGTTTATGACTACTAGATGATCAATATTCAGGGGGTTTATGACTACTAGATGATCAATATTCAGGTGGTTTATGACTACTAGTTGTAGATCAATATTCAGGTGGTTTATGACTACTAGATGATCAATATTCAGGTGGTTTATGACTACTAGATGATCAATATTCAGGTGGTTTATGACTACTAGTTGAAGATCAATATTCATGTGGTCTGCGACAGAGCCTGGTTTCGAACCACGGTCTCTAGTGGCACAGCTAGCAACTGCGATAAGGGGATGGATTATCTTGACAAAGGATCAAATGCTCACTAACACAGATGTAAACAAATTTGTGCAGTTTAGAGAAATCATCTTTTTTTTGTATGAAACACTTCTGGGATGTTTTATTTCAGCTCATGAAACATGGGACCAGCACTGTACATGCAGCGTTTATATTTTTTCGTGGATGGCTGCAAACTATTATTAGGTCAGTGTTTTTTGAAGAATGTCTAGTAGTATAGGTACGGTAGGTGTGACCGGCCTCACACTCCATTACAGAAGGTGGCGATGTATGCGCCTATCAATACAATTTTAAGAAGAAGAATATAGAAAGTAAGCAAACACGGTTTTGACTAGATGGAATACAGTTTGTCACAAATTTACTAGAATTTACTTTTCGTAGCAGGTAAGAAGGTCTTACGCAACAGGTTGGGAGAATTAGGTTAAGGTTAGGAAAAGGATTAGGATTAGCTATGGAAAAAACTACTTTAAATGTCATTTAACACAGTGTATCCCATCTAGCCATGACAGTCTAGCGCACTGGGCGCTAGACTGCAGGTAATTCTATCCGGGTTATTTAAAGTGGCTCCAAGTTTAGTGTCTTTATTGGTAGGTTCCATGTACGCTTGAATTAATCAACGAAAGAACAAAGTTAACAACTGGTTTGACTTTTGCACGGGTCATTTGAATGGACTCTTGTTGCATATGTGCACATTTCTAAACTTGAAAACAATCAGAGTGCAAAGTGTATTTGATTGTTTTCAATGGTTGAACTTTGACACAGTTTTTTCTTTAACAGACGGACATCTAGCTGGTGGTCAAAGGTAACGTGCACATAATTAACAATGACATAAGTTAGAACGTTTTAATTTACCCCACAAAATAACGTTATAACGAAGTGTTTGTGGCTACAGGAACGTTTTTACTTGCAGTGCAATGACAACGCTACAAGGATGTTACAACTAGATAAATAGTTTTGGCTACAGGAATGTTTTTACTTGCAGTGCAATGACAATGTTACGCGGATGTTACAACTAGATAAATAGTTTTGGCTACAGGAATGTTTTTACTTGCAGTGCAATGACAATGTTACGCGGATGTTACAACTAGATAAATAGTTTTGGCTACAGGAACGTTTTTACTTGCAGTGCAATGACAATGTTACGCGGATGTTACTACTAGCTAACTGTATCCACACATTAATGATTAATGATGTGCTGAATTATTATTTTTTAAATTGTGAGGGGGGGGGGTGTTTGTCCTGGTGTTCTATTATTAAAAAATATTCATTGTATTCACAGGAATGTCCCCGTATTGATGTGTAATATTGTTAATATTGTTTCAATAATAAATCATTATCATAATAATAATTTTATTTTTTATAAGTAAAAAAATACAAAATCCTTCAGATGGCAAGTTCCAGGAAAGTGATTGAACTGTTTTATGACGTGGTCTCTCCCTACTCATGGCTTGGCTTTGAGGTTAGTGTCTTTAGATTGTACATTTTTAAATTTCAGAGGTAGAGTTCTATGCATTGACTAATCATTGTGAATGCATGTATCCGATCTTTAGATCATGTGCCGTTACAGAAATGTGTGGAACATTGACCTTAAACTACGTCCTGCGTTCTTGGGTGGCATCATGCAAGGGTCAGGTAAGTAGCTAAGATCAACATTACACAAACCAGACTTCACAATAGGCTATGGATGGATTGTTATGTTTACATTGCACATGTTTTCAGTCAGCCATTAAAAAGTCATTATGATGAGTCATCTGCATTGTGATGTAAAGTCTGATTGTACTTTTATCCTGTATTCCAGGTAATAAGCCCCCAGGTCTGGTCCCAAACAAGTTCCTGTATATGACCACAGACCTGCACCGTCTAGCCCAGTACTTCCAGGTCCCCATCAGTCCCCCTGCTGATCCATTTGAGGCCATGTTTGAAAAAGGTGCAACCCCCCTGCATCTCCTTTATGTAAATATGCCAGTAGCCTATTTTGCCAAGCTTATAACAACGCTATTGGATATATGTTCACATAGGGTGGGAACAGCACTAATATGCCAGTACTGTTTCTTATATAGACCATATCTTAAAGATCAATGAGGTTTCCTAATATAGATCAAACAGCATCTTTAACAGGTCTTGGCCTTAGTACAGTAGGGCAAGATTTGGTAGCTGGTGCTGACAGGAAGTCTCTCCCTGTAACATTCCATTGAGTACTGCTGTCTGTTGGGGACACTCAAGAAGAAAAACATCTGTGCTTTTAACATGTCTGTTCTATATTATCAATGAGCTTTATCCCTATGAACCTAATACACTGCTCTGTATGGTCTCTCTTGGCCTTTTTGTGCCTCGCCTTCAAGCAAAATAAACTCCTTGCTGACCTCACGGTCACCACATTTTTCTTTTGCAACCATGTATTTGTCTGCCCCAGGCTCGCTGTCTGCCATGCGCTTTGTGGCGGCGGTACAGGAGAGGGAGGTGGGAGGAGATAAGCAGGTAGAGCAGGTGTCCCGGGAGCTGTGGATGAGGATCTGGAGCCAAGACAAAGACATTACTCAGCCTGCATCACTCTCTGAGGTACCAGGATGTACTCAGTCACTGTAGCTTGAATTCAAAGCTTCTCTCCATTCATCTGTCTAGTGTTTTTCCCATGTGCCTTTCACATAATATCTGAAAAATGTGCATTTTACTAAAGTGTTAAACAAGTGTTATCTCCCAACACTAATGCAATTGCTCTCAAGATCACAATCCCTGAGTGCTGGAGGGTATAATCCTCCTAGAGCATTTTGAGATTGGGTCTGGGTAGATAGTGGCGTCATGGAGTTGAACATTGCAGGTTGATTGTTTAATGTGATTCATGTTTTTTTCCAGGCAGCCATGAAGGCGGGGCTCTCAGCCAGTGAGGTGGAAGAGCTGCTGAAACTGTCCACATCTAAGGAAATCAAAGACAAGCTGAAGAGATCCACCCAGGAAGCACTGGACCATAGGGTCAGTGTCTCCCCCTCGTCTCCCTGTTCCCTCCCAACCAACCCCTAGCCCCATACTAATGACAATAGCAGCCATCAGTGTGGGAGTGGACATCAGCATCAGTGCATTCACTTCTTTCGCTATCTCACCTTGTCTTTGTACTCTCTCTCAGGCCTTTGGTTTTCCTCTGGCTGTGTGTCATGTGAATGGAAAGGCAGAGGTGTTCTTTGGCTCTGACCGGTTTGAGCTCATTGCCCACTGCATTGGTGAGCCCACACTTCCTCTGGCATCATAAGGTGTCATGTTCCTGCATAAACTCCCACTTTGGATGCATCAGAATATTCACAAATAAGCATATTATAGAATTGACTTTACCAGTATGACTGATCAATCCACCATCATACCAGGGCATGTAATGCTTAAAAACAAATTGGATGAATACAATATTTAGCTACAGAAGTGCCATTTCTTACCGATCTCTATAGCTTCTGTCCAAAATGAATCCTGTGATATTACGTCGACACATACTGGAGGAGTTACTGGCTTGCTACAGTGGCTATTTTAGCTAACGAACTAGCCAAGTCGGTCGCGGGGCGCGCATGACCAGAATGACACATCGACAAACCACCAAAGTCACACCCCAAATTGAGAAAGGGGCGAGGTTCGAACGTTTTTTGTGTCCAAAGTCAACCTTTAAGATGATAACAATTACTGTAGGCTATATACTTACAGCAATTTGGCATTTTACGTCATTTAGCAGACGCTCTTATCCAGAACAACTTACAGTAGTGAGTGCATACATTTTAATACTTTTTTTGTACTGGTCCCCATGGGAATCGAACCCACAATCCTGGCGCCATTTTCTATCAACTGATCTACATGGGACTGCAATCAATACTGTACATCTTATTGTAATACATCACATGTCATTTTACATGTTTTATGTCATGCACCTCACAGCCTTTTGATAGAAAAGTTATGTAATCACACAACTCAAGACAGTTATCATTATTGCTTCCTGGTTGCTAGATATGGTAGATTCTATTGTTTTGAATTTTGGTTCCTATATCATTACTATCATCTCTTTGAGCCCATCAAGATTCACCTCAGCACAGACCTTATCCAATCATATCCTTTTGTGTTGTAGGAGAGAAGTGGATGGGACCCCAGCCTGCTGCTGCCAAACTGTGACTTGAAACATGAAACTGGGACGTGACTGGGACTTGAAACCTGTCATATATGGAATTCATTAAGATTAATAAATACTATAGATATGATTTGAAGTTGTCTATTTTCTAAATCGGACTGAAAGTGATTATTTGAAATAGATAGATGACTGTCTTTTCACAAATCATTTTTACTGCCACAGAAAGAAACCTGACATTCATATTTAAGGACAAGCAAGGCTTCAGGAACATTAGTTGCCAGCTAGGGTGAGAGAAAATGCCAGATATGTGAAACAAAAGGAAGAGGACAGAAAATAAACTGGAAAAAAGTGGAAGAACCTGTTTCCCCAGGTCAAAAGAGAGATGGCAAAGGGTTAGCAAACACAAAGAGAGTTTGACAGGTCAAGACAGAATAAGGAGGGAAATAAGGGTTAGCAAACACAACGAGAGTTTGACAGGTCAAGACAGAATAAGGAGGGAAATAATTTCTACAGAGGGAGAGAAATAAATCCACTAAACTGGTGTAACAACATTACGATAGACTCCCTGGATGAGGAAAAAGGGGAGAGGGGGAGGAAACGGAGTGAGAAACGGTGAGAGAGAAGGATGGATGTAGTGCAGGTGAAGAGGGCGGGGTTGAGACAACACTGAACGTGTGACTTAGACAAACACAGAGCCACACAACACAGTAATCCCTGGAGAAACCACGACACTAACCCTGGACTACACACACCGACACACAACAGGGAAAATGTATGAAATGTGTTGGTTTCTGTGACGGAAAGGGCAAAGGATTATATCACTGGATTGTTAAGGTTTCTTTCTCAAGGTCTGAGGCACACACAGAGGGAGAGAGGTAAGATGACTACACTGTGTTTACTTTGTCTATTTGTTTGTTTTATGATGATTTCTCTGAACTAGATATTGTTTCCATCACTGTATACTGTATATACGCGATAGATTGTTTGTGTTCCTCTGCTGAGTGTGTTTTACCGGTTTGTCTATGGGTGTGTGTCATTGTGCTTTACCTGGTATAAAAAATGCAGCTGGACAAGTTAAGTAATCACTGCACTGACACAAACAGGTGATTAGGGAGATTTAGTTTCCTTGTGTAACTGGGAGACCCATTTTCGTAGTTGGCCTGCAGTAAAACAGTAGTGATGTGTTAATGGCAAACCAGGCAGAAGCCCCAAATGCTGTGCCACGTAGGTGTACAGATGTGCATTGGTGCTGCAATGTGATGCTTCATACCAGGATGTGCCCTTTTGTTGTGAAGCTTGGGCATATCGTTTGCATTCACAGCTACAATGAGCTGTGTATTTGAGAGTGAAACGAGGAGGGGAAGTTGAGAGAGCAGAATAGAAAGACTTGACAGGACAAAGAGAGAGAATTGTTTTCCTTAAAGTTATAGTACAATTTCTGAATAAATTGGAGGTGAGTGTGTGTGTGTGTGTGTGTGTGTGTGTATGATAATCACAAGTTGTATTAGTGTCTAAGCAATACTCAGATTGTGAGAATCTCTGAGGTTCTTGCTAGCCTTGTCTCAGTTCACTCTAAACCCAGACATCTTATACTGATTAGGATATGATTGGATAAGGTCTGCGCTGAGGTGAATCTTGATGGGCTCAAAGAGATGAGAGTAATGATATGATATATCTACCATGGTCATTATACAATTCATTCTCCCACAACAACTGCACCACGGGCGACCAGTGTGGCAGCCCACTGCTTCAACCTCTCCAGCCTGTATATGTATGTAATAAGAAGAAGAAGAATTTGGGGGGTGCTTATATTTGTCCTTTTACACAAGTGTGTAATGGAAATGTGTTTCTTCATATCCCAACTCCCCCTGAAACACCCGTGGGGAGTGGGGTCACGGCCAAGGTCACCATTGAACAGTGCTCCTGGAGCAATTAGGGTTAAGTGCCTTGCTCAAGGGCACAGTGGCAGATTTTTTGCCTTGTTGGCTCCAGTATTCAGGACAGTAACCGAAAGGTCGCTGGTTCAAATCCTGGAGCTGACAATGTGAAACATCTGTCTCGTTTGTCTTTTGGAGGAGGCGTTGGGATAAAACAGAAGTCCAATTTCAGTCTTAATTCACATCACAGGATCTGATCTAGTTAGTCCACTATAAACAGAGGATCTGAAACTCACTATTGCTGGTCATCATGTGAGGATGATGTTGTTCATCATTCATGTGATTCATCCGTTGTTGTGTTTTAATGTTTAAGCAGGTTATGTGTGTAAGTGTGACCTTTTATCGTGGTAAAAAAAGAAACAGAGGATGTGTTACGTGAATATTCTTCCCCTAGGCACTGAGCTGTCTGCCACTGAAACCTTGTTTTAAACCTGATTGAACCAGCGATTCGTACCGCATATCAGAAGCAACATGACTCGGTTGAAATGTGAAAGTTCAAGACAAAGGAAATGTGGGAAATCTCACCACAGTTCCTCTGGGAAGGTCTAAAAAAAATGACTCAATGTCAACCATTTCATCAATTACATTGGTTATGCACTGTGATCAAGAAATGTAATGTCACCTCTTGACATACAGTACATGTTTGGACACACCTACTCATTCAAGGGTTTTTCTTTATTTTGACTATTTACTACATTGTAGAATAATAGTGAAGACAAAAAAACGTTGAAATCACACATTGAATAGTAACCAAAAAACTGTTAAACAAATCAAAATATATTTTATATTTGAGATTCTTCAAAGTAGTCACCCTTTGCCTTGATGACAGCTTTGCACACTCTTGGCATTCTCTCAACCGGCTTCATGAGGAATGGTTTTCCAACAGTCTTGAAGGAGTTAATCATCCCAAACCATTTCAACTGGGTTGAGGTCGGGTGATTGTGGAGGCCAGGTTTTCGGATGTAGCACTCCATCACTCTCTTTCTTGGTCAAATAGCCCTTACACAGCCTGGTGGTGTGTTTTGGGTCATTGTCCTGTTCAAAAACAAATTATAGTCCCACTAAGCGCAAACCAGATGGGATGGTGTATCACTGCAGAATGCTGTGGTAGCCATGCTGGTTAAGTGTGCCTTGAATTCTAAATAAATCACTGACAGTGTCACCAGCAAAGCACTATCACACCTCCTCCTCCATGCTTCATGGTGGGAACCACACATGCGGAGATCATCCGTTCACCTACTCTGCATCTCACAAAGACACGGCGGTTAGAACCAAAAATCTCAAATTTGGACTCATCAGACCACAGGACTGATTTCCACCGGTCTAATGTCCATTGCTCGTGTTTCTTAGGCCAAGCAAGTCTCTTCTTCTTATTGGTGTCCTTTGGTAGTGGTTTAGTAGCAATTCAACTATGAAGGCCTTATTCACGCTGTCTCCTCTGAATAGTTGATGTTGAGATGTGTCTGTTACTTGAACTCTGAAGCATTTATTTGGGCTGCAATTTCTGAGGCTGGTAACTCTAATGAACTTATCCTCTGCAGCAGAGGTAACTCTGGGTCTTGCTTTCCTGTGGCGGTCCTCATGAGAGCCAGTTTCATCATAGCGCTAGATGGTTTTTGTGACTGCACTTGAAGAAACTTTCAAAGTTCTTGACATTTTCAGGATTGACTGACCTTCATGTCTTAAAGTAATGATGGACTGTTGTTCTTGAAGCTGGTTGAAAGAATGCCAAGGGTGTGAAAAGCTGTCATCAAGGCAAAGGGTGGCTACTTTGAAGAATCTCAAATATAAAATATATTTTGATTTGTTTAACAGTTTTTTGGTTACTACATGATTCCATATGTGTTATTTCATAGTTTTGAAGTCTTCACTATTATTCTACAATGTAGAAAATAGTAAAATAAAGAAAAACCCTTGAATGAGTAGGTGTCCAAACTTTTGACCTGTACTGTACAATGTTGTAACCTACAAGTCCTCATGTTTTACCCACTTTGCCTTACTTTGTTGTTAGAATGTCTTCATTGTCAGAAGCAGACTCCCGCTGTAAACCGGAAGACACCATCTGTAGTAAGTGTTACACACACACACACACACACACACACACACACACACACACACACACACACACACCACACATACCACACACACAAACTACACACACACACACAGTTATCTCTCTTCATTGTCTTAATGCTCACGTCTGTTCCTCAGATATCCGTGTGTACGAGCAAGAAGTGATCATTGTGCCCATCCTCCTATTGGCTAGCTTCCTGGTCATGCTGGTCTTCATCATCCTGCTACGGTACTGTCCTGAGAAGGTGGATCGTATCCGACCACAGAACACTGTGGCCACGTCCAGATCCCAGCGCTCCAGAAGACAACTGCACGGCATTGATGGTGAGTGTGTGTGTATGTGTGTATATTTGTGCTCAAGGATGTGACTTTGAAAGACTGTTTTCATAGTGAAATACTGTAGGTAATTTGAGGTAATGAGTGTGTATGTTTCTGTGTAAGTCAACAGCATAGGCTCTTATTCTATTTGCACAGGCTAGTAATGAACATAATCAAACCTGTTATTATACTGTAGCTATCTACTTCTAAACTTCAGGCAATAACCTCTTCTTCTCTCTCTTCCCTCTCTGTCCTCTCCCCCTCCTCTCTCTATTCATCCTCCCCTCCCACTCCGCAGCTCCCCTGGGTATCAACCCGCTGGAACATGAGACTATTGCTCTCGATACCCCCTCCTACTCTACCTTCTCCTCAACTCACTCCCACCCCTCCTCCAACCGTCTCTCCTTCTCCATGAGGACTCCTTCTCTCCCCCCTATCCCCCCAAACAAGACCTTCATCCCATCCTCCCTGCCCAGCCCCCTGCCCCAGGCGTTGACACCTTCCTTCACCCCTATGGTCCAGCCCAGGGAGCTGCCTCGCCAGAGGCTGCCAGAGTCCTTCAACCTAGTGGCCTCGCTGCCCACAGCCTTCTCCCTGCGCTCTGACAAGGCTGTCTCCCTCTACAGGGCCCGCATGGACAACAGGAACGCTGTGCTCCGAGTGCTCAAAGGTGAGAGGATGAAAAACAGCTACTACTGAAACAAGCTATTTAATAATGGCTTATAAGCAGTGTATTAGCATTCCAAAGTGGTGATATAGTCAGAACTACTTAGGGTTAGTGTAAGGGTTAAAGTTAGGGTTGACATTAGTGTAAAGTAGAATTTGTTGTCAAAGCATGGTACTTTCATCTTTTCCAGCATGGTCAAAAAGTGAGGAAACAGCCACTGTAAAGAACCTTTCCCCTGCCATTTAATGGGGGCACAGCGTCATTAGGCAGTTTCTTCCCTAGTGACTGATGCTTGTGGATTGTTAGACAATCACCACCATAATTACAGCAATTGCTCTCTACAACCTGTTTCTCTGACCTCCCTTTCAGAAATGTAATTACCAGCTGTTACAGCAAGTCTGCTTCAAGGCTTTGAGATACAGACAAAATATGTTCAACCATAGCAGTTGTTTGTCAAAGGCTTTGAAAGGCCACTTTCGCACAGCATGTTGGCAGGCAATTTCATCTTCCTCTCCTCCTCCTATCCCTCAGACTCTGCGAGCGCCACAGAGAGGCACAACTTCCTGGGCTTTGCTTCCTTCTTGTCTCAGTTGGGGCCACACCCCTTCCTGCCGGAGCTCCTGGGTGTGGTCTCTCTGCGTGTGCCCCTAGTTACCGTTGTTGAAGAGCTAGAGAACAGAGATCTGCTCAGCTTCCTGTGGCGGTGCAGACAGGTAGGAACCACATTACCCATGAGGCATTGTCTCTACAAGCCCATTATTTATAGTAAAATTAGGAGCTGTTTGTGATTTTGGTTATAAATTGATTCTCTTTGTGTGTTATGTCAGGATGGTGTGGGCGTGGACCCACCATGTGAGATCACAGAAAGACGTATATTTACCATGGCCAAACAGGTAGCCTCTGCTCTGGTGAGTAAACTATGGTAATATGTTGGCTTAATGTGTTTCTGCCACAGAAATCAACATGTTTAAACCATGAACATGCCCCATGTTCAAACCATCAAACCATGAACATGCCCCATGTTCAAACCATCAAACCATGAACATGCCCCATGTTCAAACCATGAACCTGCCCCATGTTCAAACCCTCAAACCATGAACATGCCCCATGTTCAAACCATCAAACCATGAACATGCCCCATGGTCAGACCATCAAACCATGAACATGCCCCATGTTCAAACCATCAAACCATGAACATGCCCCATGTTCAAACCATCAAACCATGAACATGCCCCATGTTCAAACCATCAAACCATGAACCTGCCCCATGTTCAAACCATCAAACCATGAACCTGCCCCATGTTCAAACCATCAAACCATGAACATGCCCCATGTTCAAACCATCAAACCATGAACATGACCCATGTTCAAACCATCAAACCATGAACATGCCCCATGTTCAAACCATCAAACCATGAACCTGCCCCATGTTCAAACCATCAAACCATGAACATGCCCCATGTTCAAACCATGAACCTGCCCCATGTTCAAACCCTCAAACCATGAACATGCCCCATGTTCAAACCATCAAACCATGAACATGCCCCATGGTCAGACCATCAAACCATGAACATGCCCCATGTTCAAACCATCAAACCATGAACATGCCCCATGTTCAAACCATCAAACCATGAACATGCCCCATGTTCAAACCATGAACATGCCCCATGTTCAAACCATCAAACCATGAACCTGCCCCATGTTCAAACCATCAAACCATGAACCTGCCCCATGTTCAAACCATCAAACCATGAACATGCCCCATGTTCAAACCATCAAACCATGAACATGCCCCATGTTCAAACCATCAAACCATGAACATGCCCCATGTTCAAACCATCAAACCATGAACATGCCCCATGTTCAAACCATCAAACCATGAACATGCCCCATGTTCAAACCATCAAACCATGAACCTGCCCCATGTTCAAACCATCAAACCATGAACCTGCCCCATGTTCAAACCATCAAACCATGAACATGCCCCATGTTCAAACCATCAAACCATGAACATGACCCATGTTCAAACCATCAAACCATGAACATGCCCCATGTTCAAACCATCAAACCATGAACCTGCCCCATGTTCAAACCATCAAACCATGAACATGCCCCATGTTCAAACCATGAACCTGCCCCATGTTCAAACCCTCAAACCATGAACATGCCCCATGTTCAAACCATCAAACCATGAACATGCCCCATGGTCAGACCATCAAACCATGAACATGCCCCATGTTCAAACCATCAAACCATGAACATGCCCCATGTTCAAACCATCAAACCATGAACATGCCCCATGTTCAAACCATGAACATGCCCCATGTTCAAACCATCAAACCATGAACCTGCCCCATGTTCAAACCATCAAACCATGAACCTGCCCCATGTTCAAACCATCAAACCATGAACATGCCCCATGTTCAAACCATCAAACCATGAACATGCCCCATGTTCAAACCATCAAACCATGAACATGCCCCATGTTCAAACCATCAAACCATGAACCTGCCCCATGTTCAAACCATCAAACCATGAACATGCCCCATGTTCAAACCATCAAACCATGAACATGCCCCATGTTCAAACCATCAAACCATGAACATGCCCCATGTTCAAACCATCAAACCATGAACATGCCCCATGGTCAAACCATCAAACCATGAACCTGCCCCGTGGTCAAACCATGAACCTGCCCCATGGTCAAACCATCAAACCATGAACCTGCCCCATCCTGACCTCCTCATTGTCTACTACTAACATTATCTCTTTACCTTGTTTGCTTTTCCATAATTAGGATCTGAAAGGATCTTGAAAGATGTGTGTGCTGTGTCTCAAAAGTCCACAGTGGCTTCCTGTGCTTATGTATTTTCCACAGTGGCTTCCTGTACTTATGTATTTTCCACAGTGGCTTCCTGTGCTTATGTATTTTCCACAGTGGCTTCCTGTGCTTAAGTATTTTCCACAGTGGCTTCCTGTGCTTATGTATTTTCCACAGTGGCTTCCTGTGCTTATGCATTTTCCACAGTGGCTTCCTGTGCTTATGTATTTTCCACAGTGGCTTCCTGTGCTTATGTATTTTCCTTCTCTGCATTGATTTGGTCAGCTGAATTCCATGGTAGGTTTCCTGTATGTTAGTGTACTGCACCTGTCCTGTGTATTATGTACCATGGTAGGTTTCCTGTATGTTAGTGTACTGCACCTGTCCTGTGTATTATGTACCATGGTAGGTTTCCTGTATGTTAGTGTACTGCACCTGTCCTGTGTATTATGTACCATGGTAGGTTTCCTGTATGTTAGTGTACTGCACCTGTCCTGTGTATTATGTACCATGGTAGGTTTCCTGTATGTTAGTGTACTACACCTGTCCTGTGTATTATGTACAGAAGAGGGAAAGGAAACAAGAGGACGAAGTCACTGTGGACTTTAGAGACTAATTTAATGAAAGGGAATAATTTACTAATGTTGAGATATGACATTGTCCCACAGCTTTAACCTCTGACCTTTGACCTCACGTTATCCCCTGTATTCCAATCAGGAGTTCCTCCACAACCGAGACCTTCTTCATGGCAACGTCCGTGCTCACAGTGTATTGGTCAGCCGGGAGCTGACGGCCAAGCTGTGGGGACTGGGCGGGGTCTACACCAGGAATACCCAGGGAGCTGCTCAGACTGAAGTTCCCGGCTTGAAGAAATGGCAGGCCCCTGAGCTATTGGCTAGGAGGCCTGCCAATCATAGCAGTGACGTGTGAGTTACTCTACTTAGTCTTTGCTGACATTTCAATCAATTCTCAAGATATGCAAAATACACTGATACATGTTTGTCTTTCTCTCACTAGCTGGTCGTTTGGTATCTTGTTGTTTGAAATGGCGACCTTGGGTGAGTTACATGAAATCTTTTCTTCTCACTTTGAGTGCCCCTTTTGGCCAATGATACACATAACAACCACTCTTATTCATTCTGATATAATCTCTTTCTCTGAGCTACAACCTCTAATTTGTGTCATTAACCTTTCCTTCTCTCCCCTCTTTCTCTCTTTCTCCCTCTCTCAGGTGATGCTCCGTTTTCAGATATCTCCGTCAACGAGCTTCTACAGTTTCACCAGAGAGGGAAAACACTGAGAAAGCCAGCCAACTGCTCCAACTCACTGTAACTATCCATTATACATCACTATTATTACTGCGTTATTGCCAGGAGAGGGGGCTTTAGACCGAGATCAAAGAGATAGATAGAGGAATCTAGTGCCTAAAAGCCTGTGTTAGTGTGAGCAGCACCATTGAGGAATTTTACCATTTTGAAGTAGTCAAATGGATGGGGCTTCCTATGGGTTAAGGAAGTGTCACATAATTCCATCCAGGTCTTCAGGAGAGATCGGCAAATGAAATATACCTGTGAGCAGGAGTGAAAGTAAGGCGGTACAGCGTCCCGGCAAAATAAATAGTTGAGGTACACCGCACCGGTAAAACACGAATGAGCCTATCGCAATAATTCAAACAAAATGACAAAACTGTAGGCTATTCCACCACTTTAAATCATTACCAAAAGTCAGAGTTATGAAAAATTTGTGAACTGACTTGAACACGGGTGGTATAGCCTACGCTCCAAAATGCAATGTTGTTCGACGAGAACACTGAAATTTGGCAAGGCAGCGATGAGTGTCCGACACCGGGACGAGCGCGGACAGCAGTGGACGCGTAATTTATTGCCTAATGTCATTACATTTAGTGGGGTTTGGTGTAACAGATTCACGTGCCTGGGTAGCCTAGTAAAGGAGCCCTTTGAAGTGATTGTTTGACAATCAGATGAAAACATCATGACTGGTTGTGTTTATGCCACAATAAAAGGTAATACATTGTAAAAGTTAATTGACAAATCTTTAGTACTAGGCCCACAGAGATCCTATTAAATGAATAGGGATTCTATATGTAATTAATGATTAAGCTCATACATACAATTATTTATGCACACGCTTATAGGAGGTCCCGTACCAGGAAGAAATTAATTCTACTTTCATCTGTGCTTGTGAGCAAACATTCCATAACCGCAGGTGGCAGTAAATCACAAACCTTGGCTTTATACCTGTTCAAACAACACACTCTAGGTGGCAGTATGCACCCTTTCAGTTTGTTTACCAACTCATAGAAGTAGTAGAAGAAGAAAATTGACTAGTTCAAAATGGAGATGCCTCAATGACGCTGCCCATGGTCTCACAGATGCCATAATGGGACAGACAGATACAATGTTCTCTGCCCTCTATCTTTATGATGGAGATATGCCTCTATTCCCCCGTAACCATGTCCACCCTTCTCACAGGTACTCCATCATCAAGGCCTGCTGCCAATGGAAGGAGCAAGATCGCGCCACATTGGCCGAGGTCGACCGCAAGCTCCAATCAGGAGAGAAGAGTGCCAACGACAAAGTCCTCAAGGTGCCTGAGCCAATCAACATCGAGCAGTACCTGCAAGAGGCTGGATATGGGGAGTCCAACAGCTACACTGTTTTCTGAGTGGCGGCTGTGCCGGCCAACGAAATGGTCTATGCTGAGGGACGACGGTGGATGTTTATATATGTATGCCTCCATTCATTACTGAAAGATATTCACTTCCTTCTGCCCTTTTTCAGTCCCCTTTTTGTACCATAGACTTAAGATAGGTATACTTGAACAGATACAATCGTTGAGTCAACTTTAGTTTGTAGTTGATTGTGTATACCAGTAGAGCCTGCTGAGGGGAGGACGGCTCATAATAATTGCCAGAATGGAGTGAATGGAATGCTATCAATTTCATGTGTTTGATACCATTCCATTCACTCAATTCCAGCTGTTCCACTCCCTTCCAGTCATTATTATGAGACGTCCTCCCCTCAGCAGGCTCCACTGATGTACACTACCGTTCAAAAGTTTGGGGTCACTTAAACATTTCCTTGTTTTCTATGAAAACATAAATGAGATGAGTTGCAAAATGAATAGGAAATATAGTCAAGACGTTGACAAGGCTATAAATAATGATTTTTCATTGAAATAATAATTGTGTCCTTCAAACTTTGCTTTTGTCAAAGAACCCTCCATTTGCAGCAATTACAGCCTTGCAGACCTTTGGCATTCTAGTTGTCAATTTGTTGAGGTAATCTGAAGAGATTTCACCCCATGCTTCCTGAAGCACCTCCCACAAGTTGGTTTGGCTTGATGGGCACTTCTTACGTACCATGCGGTCAATCTGCTCCTACAACAGCTCAATAGGGTTGATATCCGGTGACTGTGCTGGCCACTCCATTATAGACAGAATACCAGATGACTGCTTCTTCCCTAAATAGTTATAGCATAGATTGGAGCTGTGCTTTGGGTCATTGTCCTGTTGTAGGTGGAAATTGGCTCCATTTAAGCGCCATCCACAGGGTATGGCATGGCGTTGCAAAATTGAGTAATAGCCTTCCTTCTTCAAGATCCCTTTTACCCTGTACAAATCTCCCACTTTACCACCACCAAAGCACCCCCAGGCCATCACATTGCCTCCACCATGATTAACAGATGGCGTCAAGCACTCCTCCAGCATCTTTACATTTTTTCTGCGTCTCACGAATGTTCTTCTTTGTGATTCAAACACCTCAAACTTAGATTCGTCTGTCACTTTTTTCCAATCTTCCTCTGTCCAGTGTTCTTTTGCCTATCTTAATCTTTTATTTTTATTGGCCAGTCTGAGATATGGCATTTTCTTTGCAACTCTGCCTAGAAGGCCAGCATCCCGGAGTCGCCTCTTCACTTTGAGACTGGTGTTTTGCGGTTACTATTTAATGAAACACGTTGAGACTGGTGTTTTGCGGGTACTATTTAATGAAGCTGCCAGTTGAGGACTTGTGAGGCGTCTGTTTCTCAAACTAGACACTCTAATGTACTTGTCCCCTTGCTCAGTTGTGCACCGGGGCCTCCCACTCCTCTTTCTATTCTGGTTAGAGCCAGTTTGCGCTGTTCTGTGAAGGGAGTAGTACACAGCGTTGTACGAGATCTTCAGTTTCTTGGCAATTTCTCGCATGGAATAGCCTTAATTTCTCAGAACAAGAATAGACTGATGAGTTTCAGAAGAAAGTTCTTTGTTTCTGGCCATTTTGAGCCTGTAATCGAACCCACAAATGCTGATGCTCCAGATACTCAACTAGTCTAAAGAAGGCCAGTTTTATTGCTTCTTTAATTAGTACAACAGTTTTCAGCTGTGCTAACATAATTGCAAAAGGGTTTTCTAATAATCAATTAGCCTTTTAAAATTATAAACTTGGATTAGCTAACACAATGTGCCATTGAAACACAGGAGTGATGGTTGATAATGGGCCTCTGTACGCCTATGTAGATATTCCATAAAAAATCAGCCGTTTCCAGCTACAATAGTCATTTACAACATTAACAATGTCTACACTGTATTTATGATCAATTTGATGTTATTTTAATGGACAAAAAACAAGGACATTTCTATGTGACCCCAAACTTTTGAACGGTAGTGTATATATTGTATATCAGGGATGGGCAACTCCAGTCCTCAGGGGCCTGATTGGTGCCACACTTGTGCCCTAGCCCCAGCTAACATACCTGACTACAATAATCAACTAATCATGATTTTCAGTTTAGAATGCATTTCATTTAATCACCTGCGTTTGCTAGGGATGGGGAAAAGTGTGACACCACTCCGGCTCCCGAGGACTTGAGTTGCCCATCCCTGCTGTTTATGAAGGTTTACAAATCTTGTCTTCAAAATGATTGTGTAATAGGAGTAATAATATATGACTAATAATCATTATTTTTGTTGTGATTTGAGGGACTGAAAGAACACATGGGTGGAGACACCAGGCTTCATAAGAGATTTATAAGGTGTTTATAAGTTGTTTTGTTACACTTCATTTATCATTTTAAGTCCAAAAATATATGTAGCAACTAATGATTCTAGCTTTAAATACGTCTGTCTCATAAGTAGGGCCGGAGTTTAATTCTCCTGCGGAAAAACTCGGGACCCTGGTTGCGCCTCAAGTTTGTTCTGGTCAGGTCATGTGATCATGAAACCTCCCGGAAGAGGAAGCGAAATCTGTCACTCCTTTTTTCTGGTTCATAAACAGTTAATGAAATTTAGCAGACCAGACCCAGCTGCTAAATCCATGGAGACCGGAACTGTGACAATTTTTGTTCTTTGGTAAATGACCTGAGTGGGACATTTGGTACAAGCTATATGGAAGGTCAGAGTTCAGTGGTTGATGTTCTACTGTAAATAAGCACAAACTGAACTCACATTATTTGCACACTCTCCACAATGTGAATCAATGTAAAAGTTTACCAATGTCAATTAAAACCATTCACACTGATGCTTTTTCTCATCTGAATTGGTCAGCAGTACTCTGTTCCAGTGGCTCCCAAACATTTTTGTCTTTTGAATTCTTTTGTCATTTTTTTTCTACTTCTACTTAATGCTTTTCTACAAGCCAGGTGTTATAGGAGTTTGGCCTTGAATGATTGTATCATATGGCAGTGAGAACCCTACAAGTCATTCAAATGCCACTATAGAGTCAGGGCTAATTATACTGAACAAAAACAGTTCATATGAGGAAATCAGTCAATTTAAATAAATTCATTAGGCCCTAATTTATGGATTTCAATTGACGGGGAATACAGATATGGATTTATTGGTTACAGATACCTTTAAAAAAAATGGGCCTCACAATGGGCCTCAGGATTTCATCGCTGTATTTTTGTGCATTCAAATTGCCAATCGATAAAATGCAATTGTGTTTGTTGCCCATAGTTTATGCCTGCTCATACCATAACCCCACCGCCACAATGTTGACATTAGCAAACCGCTCACCCACACAATACCATACACATGGTCTGCGGTTGTGAGTCCGGATGGACGTACTGCCAAATTCTCTAAAATGACATTGGAGGGGATTTATGGTATAGAAATTAACATAACATTTTTTGCTAACAGCTCTGGTGGACATTCCTGCAGTCAGCATGCCAATGGCACGCTCCCTCAAAACTTGAGACGTCTGTGGCATTGTGTTGTGCTACAAAACTGCACATTTTAGTGGCTTTTTATTGTCCCCAGCACAAGGCAAACCTGTGTAACGATCATGCTCTTTAATCAGCTTCTTAATATGCCACACCTGTCAGGTGGATGGATTATCTTGGCAAAGGAGAAATGCTCACCAACAGGGAAATAAACACATTTGTCCACAAAATTAGAGAAATAATATTTTTGTGCCTACGGAACATTTCTGGGATCTTCTATTTCAGCTCATGAAACCAATACTTTACGTTGTGTTTATATTTTTGTCCAGTGTAATTCTGGTCCCGGAGGGCTGACACATTTCTAGTTTTCATCCTCTCCTAATAAGGGACTGGTTCAGACCTGGGACACCAGGTGAGTGCAATTAACTACCAAGTAGAAACAAAAAACAGAAGTGTTTCAGCCCTCCAGGGCTGGAGTTGAATAGTCCTGAGAGTCTGTAGCAGCCATATACAAACAACACTCAGAGCTAAAGAGCATAGTTCCAGTAACAGGTGTTTATTGGTAGTACTGCACACAGTATCTCTCCTGTCAGGACAAATACCCATATTCAGGTAGTTCAGTCAGTTACTAATACTCACTACATCCTCTCCATGAAAAACTTCCACACCAAAATAATAATTTTGATTGTAGTACAAAAGATCAAAGCTATAAAACAGAGTCGTATCTGGTGAAATAAAAAAAACAATTTGTTAATTAAAGCTCTTTAATGTCCTTTCATACACTTGATTAGAGCCTGGCTGGACTGACATCTACATTAACATTACAAATCCACTTTGTAAAAAGAAAAGTAAAGTGAAATGGACCATTTTCAATAATAACACTATGGTTATAGCACCGTTGAAATGTAGAAAAAGGCAACTTGAACTGTCCTAGCTAGCTAGCCACGGTTACTGTAGTATATGTTTCTCCTGACAGACACAGACACACACAGACACACAGACACACACACACACACTTTGTCAGTTTACCTCACAAACAGGAACACTCTAAAGACTGACTATCAGATGCCCATGCTCACCTCTCACTCATAACTAACAGATTTCTTTTCACATTCAATGTCCAGGAAAGTCAAAGCATATCCTAATTATTTCCCCTCTTACCTATATTCAACCCCCTTCTCTTTATCTCGTTTCTAAAATGATTGATGTTTATGGTTAAAATCAACCCCCATTTTCCCCTCCCTTTCAGTCTTGGTCTCAGGCTTGAACGTCACTAATGCAAGTCTAGTGTGGGTCCCAGTTTGAAGTTCAATGGAACCCCTCTTCTTCCTCCTCCCTCCCTCCCTCCTTCCCCCGTCAGTCTCGTAGGCTGTTGATGAAGGCACAGATCTTGAGGGCGGGTCCTAGTTTGATGTTCATGGTGGAGATTAGGTGTTCTTCTCTGAGTAGCAGCAGAGCCTGTCCGTCAATCTCCTGGGACAGGAACTGGGCTGCCAGCTCCTCGCAACCTGGGAGGGGAGAGAGAGTGAATACGCTATGAAAAGGGACTGCTCACTAGCAATGAACATCAACCTAAAATACACATTGGCGTGGGTTATGGAACAAACCAGAACTGTTGGGTTTCTCTGATCTAATTCAGGGTTACCCAAACTGAGTCCTTGAGCCCCCCCTGGGTGCACATTTTGTTTTTTGCCCTAGCACTACTGATTCAAATAAGCAACTCATCATCAAGCTTTGAATCAGCTGTGTAGTGCTAGGGAAAAACCCAAAACGTGCACCCAGGACCCAGTTTGGGAAACCCTGATCTAATTAACCAGTTGGCCATGGGTTCCATTATTACAGATTCCCCTACTATGAAGACTCTTTATTCATTGTTTACTTCACTGACTGTTAATGAATGAGTACTGACCTTGTAGTGAAGAGATGAACCTGCAGACCTCCTCCACACCCCAATGGGCGGGGCTCCCAGACAGGAAGTTGGCCTCGTCCAATGGGAGGCTGCCTTGAGCCGAGTCGTCCAAATGTGGATCGCAGTGGGCGGGCCTAGGGCAGGAGAGGGAGGAGCTAGGGGAGAGTGATGGGGAATCTTCTTCCTCCTCCTCCTCCTCTCCGTCACAGCTGGACACATCCTCCGAGCGACTGGACTCAGAACGACACTACAGCCAATCATAGAGAGAAGAGTGTCATACATGTAGGCCTGCACAGTTTAAATATGGTACTGGAACTGACCCTGTATGTATGCATGCATGTATTACACATACATATTGAACAAAAATATAAACACAACATGCAACAATTTCATTGATTTTACTGAGTTACAGTTCATATGAGGAAATCAGTCAATTGAAATAACTTCATTAGGGCCTAATCTATGGATTTCCCTACTGGGAGTACAGATACGAATCAGTACAGATGAAGAAAAAAAAGGGTCTCGATCTTGTCACTGTATTTTTGTGAATTCAAATTGCCATCAATAAAATGCAATTGTGTTTATTGTCCGTAGCTTAAACCTTCCCATGCCATAACCCCACCATGGGGCACTCTGTTCACAACATTGGCATCAGCTAACCGCTCGCCCACTTGACATCATGTGGACTGCGGTTGTGAAGCCGGTTGGACGTACTGCCAAATTCTCTAAAACAACGTTGGAGGCGGTTTATGGTAGAAAGATTAATATTAAATTCTCTGGCAACAGTTCTGGTGGACATTTCTACAATCAGCATGCCAATTGCACGCTCCCTCAAAACATGTGACATCTATTGTGTTGTGTGACAAAACTGCACATTTTAGATTGGCTTTATATTGTCCCAAGCACAAGGTGCACCTGTGTAATGATCATGCTGTTTAATCAGCATCTTGATATGCCACACCTGTCAGGTGGATGGATTATCTTGGCAAAGGAGACATGGTCACTAACAGGGATGTAAACAAATGTGTGCACGACATTTGAGAGAAATAAGCTTTTGGAGCGTATGGACATTTTCTGGGATCTTTTATTTCAGCTCATGAAACATGGGACCAACACTTTACATGTTGCGTTTATATTTTTGTTCAGTGTAGTATGCTTACTTACTTTATCGTGTTCTTCTTATTTTCTATCTGGTGTGTTTCAGTTGTACCTTGTTATTTTTAGTGTTACATTGTTATTGATTACTGCAGTGTTGGGGTTAGAGCTGGTTAGAAACTCATTTTACTGTACTTGTGTATGTGACATTCAAACTTGAAACAGGAGGAGAGTAAACAACATTTCTATTGCATTGACTCTTTCATGGATCAGAAACATCCACTTTACCTCCTTGACAGGCAAATGTCTGCCGGCTATTTTAGCGCAGGCGATCTCCGAGCTACTCCTGCGAGGACCCCTGCGTCTGACGATGCTGTCTGGGGGAACGGGAGGACCAGGCGGCCGTGCAGAAGCTCGCCCCCTACTGACCTGGAAGTGGTGACTGCAGCTCACATTGTATCTGGAGGAGAGTGGACAAAGCAGGTAATAACAAGGAGTCAATAGTGTTGGCTGCATAGTGAGAAGACAGGTGAGATGGCTAGGGTACCTCTTAGCGCAGGTCTTGGAGCAGAACCTCTTGGAGCCCCTGAACTGGCTGGCTGGAGCCAAGCTCTCACAGTACTCACACTTCAACACTGGTGAGGAGAGAGTCAGACTGTTAGTACAGAGATGACTAGGGGTCAGAGGAGGCTGGTGGAAGGAGCTATAGGAGGACGGGCTCATTATAATGGCTGGAATGGAATAAATGGAACGTTGTCAAACACATTACAATGAGCCCGTCCTCTTATAGCTCCTCCCACCAGCCTCCTATGCTAGGGATGACAACTACTGTACAGCATCAAGCTATAGTACTGCAACCTCTCACAGACAACGGGATCAGAGGCAGAATCAAGCTATAGTACTGCAACATCTCACAGACAACTGGATCAGAGGCAGAATCAAGCTATAGTACTGCAACATCTCACAGACAACTGGATCTCTGATCCAGAGGCAGAATCAAATTTTTTAAAAGGCTAGTGCATCAGTCAGCTGTTATGGAGTGTATTCTTTAAGGAAGGTAGAAAATATACCACCCACTAACCTGCAGGGCCTCCATTGTCAGCCTGTTGAACACCCATAGCTACAGGCTCCTTCACTGGCCCAGTCACCTGTCAATTAATGTCAAGTTTGGGTGTTAGAGAAGGATAAGTTCTGGCCCTAAAGCAAAGTTCTGTGCAAACAAAACCCCATCTCCTCTCCTGATCCATGGTAAGCAGGTAGCTAGGTGCTAGCCAGGTATGTGAACTCACAGGGAAAGGCTCAGCTCCCTCCTGGATGACAAAACCCTCTATGAGGTGGGTGAGGACCTGAGGTTTGACCACCGCCTGGGGCAGAGGGGCTCTGTCTCCCTGACCCCCCACCCCCCAAGACAGGGGCAGAGACAGGGTGGGGGGAGAGGAGAAGGCTGGCACCGCTTTAGGAGCTGGAGAAAGAGAGCGAGAGGAAGTGAGGGAACCAGGGTAGAAAAGAGTGTGGGTGAAATGTCAAAAGTTTGGGAATTTACACTATTGATTCAAAAAACAAACCTGAATTTACCAAATATGAATCATGCTGTGTTTTACATCTTAACCCTAAATCCTTGTATCAAGCAATCGCCAACCTTAGATAGGATTCAACTAAACAAGAACATACAGTATATCTTCAGACATCTTACCTGAGTCCAACGTGGGGGCGGGAGATAGAGGAGGGGCAGAATCTCTCATTGGTGGACAGCAATGTTGGGAAGGTTCGACTGCCATCTCATTGGTTGCATCAGTTTCCGACTTCCTCTTCAATGAGCCAATTGCAGGCTTTGCCTAATGCAACAGGAAGAGACAAGTTTTGATTAACACACAACCAGACGCACACATCCCAACTCTTTTAGTTTCTAAGAGGGTTACCGTGGTGTTCCCTCCAGTAGAGGCAATAGCGATGCCGTTGTCCTGGTGGCAGCAGCTTCGGGCCTGTGCCAAAGCCTGGGAGTTTCCTACTGAGCCCTGCCTAGCTCCCACCAGCTGGACTGGGACATGGGGTGGGTGGTGGCCCCCAGTGTTGGGCGGAGCCGGGAGGATAGGTGGAGGGTGGCGTGGGGGCAGCTGGACAGGTAAGCGATGACCCTGTGAGGTTTTGGGCTGTATGTGCACAGGGCCAGAGCTGTGGCTCACCTTGTCCATGTTAGTGTTGGACTGCTGCAGTGGCTGCACCACCAAGGTCTGGGTGTTGACGTTAGTTTTGGGGGCGACTGAACCTATGGGGTAGCCCTGAGAGGAGGTAGGAACGTTAGAGGTGGGGACTAGGATGTGCGTCACCGTGGCAGCAGGGGTAACCGTGGTTACCGCCTGGGCCTGACAAAGGCCTGAGGGGGAGAGGAGGAGCTGGGAGAGAGGGAGCGTGGGAGAGTGGGAGGTGGGAACTGAGGTGGCAGAGGTTGGGGTCATATTCAGCTGGTTTCCAGTCTTGACATTCATACTGGGGAAAGCAGTGGCAGTGGGATGAGTGTAGCTAGTCAGTTTGGTGGCCATTTGTTGCTGCTGGGGTTGTATCTGCTGCTGGGTGTTCTGAGAGAACTGCTGCTGTTGCTGCTGAGGATGCTGTTGTTGTTGACTAAGAGAAAAGTTGGCTGATAAAGGGAGAGTTTAAAGCATGTTTAAAGTTAGAATGAGAGACAGTTCTTTGTATCTTAGTGGCACACAAACTGATAGAGAATTGTGTCTGCATATTGGAGGCAAAGATAAGTCCTTTCACCTGCGTCTCTCCTGTCTGGAAACTCCGTCTTCACTGCGGCCACTCTGGGAGTGGAGATACAGTGGAGAGCCAGGTTTTGCACCTGAGAGAGTAAGTAGAGGGAGAGAGAAAATAAGGCAAACAATTAGAAACAATATTATCTATGCAAAATCTTAACTGCAGAGACAATTGTTGACTGAAAAAAAGAAAATGCTTCTCACAACATTAAGTGGTCACTACCTGGTCATTGTCGGATTGGGCATTGGAGATGGGAGGGACTTCCTGTTGCTGCTGCTGTTGCTGAGGCTGTTGCTGTGCAACTGTTGCTACGGCAGCCGTTGCTGTGCCACCAGGCATGAAGATGAGCTGGGAGGCTGCGAGGGGTGCCCTGAGGGAGCGGTTGACCTGTGGGCTCATAGGTCAGAGGTTATTGAATATAAAGAGGCTCCTTCTCAATTGACAAAAACATCAGTCTTCTCCTCGTTCAACTCACTCTCAGGTACATCTGGCCCTGTCCGGCTGAGTTCCCACTCAGCAGCACTGATTGGCTGAGAGCTGATGATGTCACTGATGTGGCAGGGCCGAGGGGGCGGGGATTGGACATGGTCCCTCCCCCAGAGGTGGTGCTCAGATTGACCTGTGACAAGAGAGAAAATGTTGATGCTGCCATATGTCAGGAATCTCAAAGAAAGCTAAGAAATTGCAATTAAGGATAACAATGCTTGCCACGTTTTATTTGAATTATTGACTGTGAAACTTACAGTGGTGGTTGCTTGGGAGACACTGTGGTTGGGAGAGTTGGACTGGCGACTAGCAGCAAGGGTGGCCTTAGAGAAAAACACAAAATGAAAGAGGTCAAGAGAAAGTAAAAACTTTGAACGTTGTGACAGTGCAGTGCATTCCTCTGCTTAGTGTTATTACCTGTTATTGTGTTATTACCTGTTATTGTGTTATTACCTGTTATGTAAGGGATAATCAACAAGGGGCTATGTGTTCTATGGAAAATAATGAATGACGTGCAAGGTGTGTTCCACGACGCGCTAGCGAAGTGACGTTCCACGGGGTTGCATTATTTTCCAGAGAACGCAAAGTGCTGAGTTGATTATCCCTTTTATACCATGGCTATAATTTAACACATTTGCCGGTAGAAATGTGTTAATTTGCTGGTAGAAATGTGCTTAACGTCTACTGAAGTAGCTAGCAAGTTCACTAGATAGCTACAGTTGTCTTAGTAAACAAACAGACTTGCTAGTTTAGCTAACCAAAATGTCATACCTAGCTTGCTGCTATGAACATCAAATTCAACAATACCAATGTTTTCAGTTCAACTTTTGCTTTCAAAAGAAGCTCAAACAGAACATGCAAGAATGAACTATAGCCATTGAATTCTACCGTGTGTTATAGGGCAATAATGCATGCTCTAGAATGCCATTCAAGCCTATCAGAATCAACTATTCAACAATGCCATGGTATAATAGTGTTATTACTTGTTGTGTTACCTGCAATTGTGTTATTACCTGTTATTATTGCGTTATTAGCTGTTGTGTTACCCATTAGTGTTATTACCGTAATTTCCGGACTATAAGCCGCAACTTTTTCCCCAGGCTTTGAACCTCGCGGCTTAAACAATGACGCGGCTAATATATGGATTTTTCCCGCTTTCAAATTTTTTTTCTAAAAAAAAACACATTCTGTGACGTGCTCAGTTTTTTGGTGGCATGAAGCTTTCATTAGACCAATGAAATTGCCGAACGGGTTATGGTCAAACAACTTTTTTGTTTACTGTTTAGATTAAATCGAGCGCTCTCAAACTTCCCATCATTCTGATTACGGTAGTCATTTTGTCACCCTCATCATGGCAAAGACACGGAGAAATGCATATGATGCAGCTTTCAAGTTGAAGGCAATTGATCTGGCTGTTGGAAAAGGAAATAGAGCTGCTGCACGGGAGCTTGGTCTTAATGAGTCGATAACACGTTGGAAACAGCAGCGTGAGGAATTGACTCAGTGCAAAAAGACAACTAAAGCTTTCAGAGGAAAGAAAAGCAGATGGCCCGAACTAGAAAATGAGCTCGAAGACTGGGTCAACACACATTATGTTCAAAATAATATATTTTTTAAATTCAGTGGGTGCACTCAATAGTCCGGAAATTACGGTACCTGTTATTGTGTTATTACCTGTTCTGTTACCTTTCATTATGTTATTAGCTGTTGTGCTACCCGTTATTATTGTTTTATTATTACCTGTTGCACAGCAGCCAGGTTGTGAAGCTGCTGGGCACTGTTGATTTGCTGCTGCAGCATGAGCTGCTGGAAGTACTGGGCTGCGTTCGGCTGTCTCTGCAGCGCCTGAAGGGCCTAGAGTGTACAAATCACCACCATCATCCTCAACATCATATTCATTAAGATTAACATCACTTTATTGTTCAAATACACACAAGGTCCAAGCGAAATCTGACTTCCGCTTTTAACCCAACCACTACGAAAGACACACATACAGGTATTTTTTGGAGAGGTGTGGGGGGCAGCGACACTGGGCGCCGGGGGAGCTGTTGTTGTGGGGGGGGGGGGGGGGGGTTAAGTGCCTTGCTCCAGGGCACAACTGCAGGCAATGGCATCTAGGATTTGATACCAGCAAACCTCCAGTATGCACATGCTCTTCTTGACTGGTCATTCCTAGGCAAGGCTAGTAGTTCAACATTCAGTGCAGACAGTCGCCCTACTGTCAAAGATAATGATTCATGCTGCAGGCCTAAAACATTTTTTTTTTTAATCACCTGCACAGCTTGCCTCTCATACAGAGACATGTGGGCGATCTGGGGAGGGCGGGAGTTCCCAGCAGACGGAGCATTCCCATTGGTAGAGCCCGTGTTCTGGTCATCACCTGCATCCATGCTCTCTGCACAAAACACAGATGTCAATCAATATCTTACAGTACTGTCAAATAATACTTTTTTCTTTCTTATATGAAGATATATACCATAACAATTGCAAAGCAATTTTATTACCTAGAAATCTCTATTCTCAGTAGCAGACATTTGACCTCAATAGACCCCTACCCAGTTATCACGTTCTAATCTAATCTATAAATTAACTGGCCATAACTGCTAAAGCTATATCTTGCTGTATGTTGTTGCAGTTCTTAGCTATTCTTAGCTAGCGAATGCAATGGGTGAAATTGTCATTAGCGGTAGGAGGCCGGCTGGCTTTCAACAACATGTTCGATGACCGAAAGGGATGCAGACAGGAGGGAACATGGACTGACAAGTGTGCTTTTCCAAACGTTTAAAACGTTAAATTAGACATTCAAAATTAAGGACAGACAATTGCGTTTGATATTAGATAGCTATATAATTTACTTTCAATGACTGGCAATGTTGAATTAGAACAAAACCTAGGCGAGATCATTGCAGCAATAGTGCACCTGGCTAACGTTAGCTTAGCTAGCTAGCTATCAAGCTAGAGCTAGATAATAAGTTAATTGCAAGGCTTTGTGAAATCTTTCTCTTACCTCAATCTCCTGAACCTTTATTTTTTACCTTTTTAATATAAAATCCAACTTTTATCCGTAAACGTTTTACGCATTTGCTTTTGGAAGGAATCTTTGGTGTTGTTTTTCTGATTATTGTGTGAAGCAAACAACGGTCAGGCAGATGAAAGAAATCCCGCCCCCTCTCATTCTTTACCATTCCTTTTCCGGCGCCAAAAATTACGTCATTGAGATGCATCAGAGACAGAACAGTAGCCCAATCTAAAATCGACCCCAAGACCCTACACCCCATGCACTTGTGGAGATTTACGACAATTTGACAGGTGTTAGTAATATGGCAATAGCTCTACATTGCCTTCTGATAATCGAGGTAGAAGTTTCTCCATATTGTTTACAACTGTCAAATCCTCTCTTATACATTATTGTGGATGCTACCAGGATAGTCTTGAATGAATCGTGAATAATGATGAGTAAGAAGTTACAGATGCACAAATAGCATACCCCCAAGACATGCTAACTTCTCACATCATGACAATCAGGGGAGGTTAGCATTTTTGGGGTGGGGTATGATATTTGTGCGTCTGTAACTTTCTAAATCATCCTTACTCACGATTCATTCAGGACTATCTGTAATCATGGTAGTATCCACATTAATGTAGAAGTGTTTAGAGACATAGTATATTATTATTTGTCAATAAAAGTGACTCCAAAATGACACAATACATTATTTAGCATTCATTTCAATTGAGCACAAAATAATCAGAAACAACCAAAACAAACAGCAAATGCATCCAAAAAGTTTGAAGAGTCACAAGCTTGATGTAATCATTGCGTGCTAGGAATATGGGACCAAATACTAACTACACTTTTGACTACTTTAATACACATATAAGTGAATTTGTACTTTAGGTCTCCTAAAATGGGGGGACTATGTACAAAAGGTGCGGTAATTTCTAAACGGTTCGACCGATATGGATGAAAATACCCTCAAATTAAACCGGACAGTCGGCACTTTATTGTATCATTTCAAATCCAAAGTGCTGGAGTGAAGAGCCCCCCAAAAAATGATCACTGTCCCAATACTTTTGAAACTCACTCTTTTTTTATACCCGTGTGTCATTAAAGTTTGCTTTGCCTGCCTATTTCAGGGATTTAGAAGAATGTCTACTATTTGTTTGCTATTTTGTTTGCTATTGCTATTTTATACAAAATAGAAGGGAAAAATGTGTAATCTTTATAATTTAAAGAAACAGAGGGAGAGTAAGAGGACTCACATACTATAAAGTTCATGCACACCTGAAGACACAACTCCAAATAGAAAGCTGACATGACAGAGAGAGAGTGTGTGACGTGCTCTCACACCAAACAGGACATTCCAGTTCAGGATGACACACAGCAGTGGAAACTAAGGTGGAGACTCAAGCAACAACAGTATCTGCCATTGACAAAGGCTAAATTGTACAGTACAACATATCACTCGACCTATGAACAGTAGTACATTTCAGAAAGTCTACTGTTCTCAGCAAGGGTCCAAATAAAAGGCCTGGAAGACTTCAATGAAGCCACTTGAAAACGACAGTAAGCCCATCTAATTATTTGTTGTAGAATAACAGATGCGTAATAAAGATTTTGTATAATTTCAGCCAGTAGTTTTGAAAGTAGAGCTCACGAGCCAAAACGGGTCCCCGAAAATTGTGCACAATTGTGTATAACGTCATCCATTTCGTATGATATTTTTTCCTGCAATTCGTGTGATGTTACAAATACCAATTTCTACAATATGTTGCTAATTTGTAACTGCTTTGGGGCCTGTTCAATATCTTTAACTGCACTGGAAAAAGGTTGATGTATGTTTTGTGTTTCTTTTATTTGTAGTCATTGTTGTTGATATTAGAGGCATTTTTATCAGAAAGGATGAAATTTGATGTAATTTCCTTTTTGTATCAATAGGTCCACACCCCTTACATTGGGAGTTGCCTCTTTTAGGCATATGCCAATGATTACACCACTATCATGGAGAAAAGAAACTGACAAGAGTGAGAGAGGATATTGTGAAATAGTGGGCTGGCAGATCCCAGTCTTCTCTACTTTGAGGTTTGAACTGATTGTGAGTCACTTCAACAAAGCACCAAACCACCCAACTGGTCTTTCTTTTCATTTTCCATTTCCATCCACTACAGAGGCTAGAGTCTCTGACCGCAACTCTGGCCAACATGACAGGCTTCCACATGAGATCGTAGCTTTGGCAGAGGAGGAAGAATGGGAAACAGAGGAGTGAAGGAACGACAGACAAGGGGAAAAGGAGGTAGTGCCGAAGGAGGTGAGGAATTAAGACCTCCAGTTAAGGGAAAGAGAAGCAAAGGGCGGGGGAATAGGGCAGAAAAATGTGCTCTAGGTCAGGAAAATATTGGAGGAAAGGGTGCAAAGACCGGTGTTGGAAAGGGTGGAGGCAGAGTAGGAGCAGCATGGAGTAAATACAGAGAGGGGGAAGTTGCAGGCGGAAGTACAGAGCTAGTAATCAAATCCGTTATAAGTGTCACAAATGTCAAAGGAACAAATGGAAAGGGGAATGTTAGAGAGAATGGAAAGGTTGAAGGGATAGAAAATGGAGAAGAACTCAAAGTAAGGGACGGAAGTCCAGGAAGACGAGGGAGAGGAAGAGGAGGAGGGAGAGGAAGGGGAGGGACTGCAAATAGAGACGGTCTAGGCCAGGGAGATGTAGAACCAGTAGAACTGAAGATAGAGAAGAGAGGAAGAGTGAACAGAGGGGTGGGTGGGAGAGGTAATGGAAGTTTGGGTGTAAGAGGTGGAGGGGGAGCTGGATTGGGAGGAGGGGGTGAGGATGAGGTAGGACAGAGAGGAGATGTTGAAGCAGGATATAGCACTGTGGTTGGTGGAAGACCAGGAGAAGACTCACATCTAACCCAGCAGGACTACCTCCAGCTGATGAAATCATTGAGCGTCAGGCTCCCTGAAGGTGTCCTAACCCCACAGGTGATTGAGCTGGCTAACATGGAGAGCAGAATCCAGGATGCCCAGGCCATCATCCTAGACCTGGAACACTTTAACATCCGGTTCAAAGCCGTTCCTCGACTGGGCTGCCGGGAGGTTAAAAACTTTCTGGCCATGAAAAGGGACGGCCAGGTCCTTCAAATCACCAAATTCCTCTTCTTTGACCAAGAGGATGATAAAGAGCAGCGTAGGAAACACTGGAGGGAGAACAAGACCAACACAGGCCGAGGGTTCAGGCTGAGGAATAGGTACATGGGTGATACGGCTGTCTCAACACCGGCTATGTACACCAGTGCCACCAGGAGTTGGGCTAGGTTGGAGGTGGGGGAGGTGTCTTCGATAGTGACTAAAGGAACCAGAGTGAATGTGAAAGACATTGAGAGCAAAGAGTATTGTGACGAGTCAGAGTTTTGGAGGAACGGAGTGTCACCCGGGCCTCGGAGGTTCGGTATGTTCTTCCAGAATGAAGCAGATGAGTTGGAAATGCTCAAGTTCTTTCATGAGCTGGGAGAGGGCGGGTCAGGTGGAACCAGGACAGCATCATACACCAAAGGCAACATGGTGGAGTATGGATTCCTCAGCGGAAGGTTGGACTTCCTGGCCCAAATCCAGACGGACAATTCTGGAAAAAACAGAAAGGCGGCTGAAAAGAAGAAACGTGAGCGGCTCGTGATCGAATGCAAAAGCACTACCGGCAGCACGGTTGGGAAACTGGTCACTAAAATTCCCAACAGTAACAAGTACAGCTACCAGGTCCAGACCTACATGTACATTCTGAATAGGGAGGGGGAGGTAGAAAAGTGTTCTCAGATGAAGAGAGCAGTGATGATTGTGAGACACTACCACCAGGGAGGGGACCCTCCCAGGGACTTCCACTGGAGTTACCTGCAGATAGAGCCCTCTGTCCAGGCTGAGATAGACAAGCTGAGGACCCTACTCCAGGTGGAGGTGTTGGCTTGCTACTTAGCCCTCCTCAACCTCATTTTCCAGAGGGAAACTGTGGTAGGATGATAGTCTAGTCTACGACTTATTAAACTGGAAAAAAAATCTTAATTTATTTTTATCTAAACTCAGCAAAAAAAATAAATGTCCTCTCACTGTCAACTGCACTTATTTTCAGCAAACTTAACGTGTAAATATTTGTATGAACATACGATTCAACAACTGAGACATAAACTGAACAAGTTCCACAGCCATGTGACTAACAGAAATGGAATAATGTGTCACTGAACATAGATGGGTCAAAATCAAAAGTAACAGTCAGTATCTGGTGTGGCCAACAGCTGCATTAAGTACTGCAGTGCATCTCCTCCTCGTGGACTGCACCAGCTTTGCTAGTTATTGCTGTGAGATGTTACCCCACTCTTCCACCAAGGCGCCTGCAAGTTCCCGGACATTTCTGGGGGGAAACTAGCCCTCACCCTCCGATCCAACAGGTCCCAGACGTGCTCAATGGGATTGAGATCCGGGCTCTTCACTGGCCATGGCAGAACACTGACATTCCTGTCTTGCAGGAAATCACGCACAGAACGAGCAGTATGGTTGGTGACATTGTCATGCTGGAGGGTCATGTCAGGATGAGCCTGCAGGAAGGGTACAACATGAGGGAGGAGGATGTCTTCCCTGTAACGCACAGCGTTGAGATTGCCTCCAACGACAACAAGCTCAGTCCGATGATGCAGTGACACACCGCCCCAGACCATGTCGGACCCTTCACCCCAAAATCGATCCCACTCCAGAGTACAGGCCTTGGTGTAACGCTCATTCCTTCGACGATAAACCGCGAATCCAACCATCACCCCTGGTGAGACAAAACTGCGACTCGTCAGTGAAGAGCACTTTTTGCCAGTCCCGTCTGGTCCAGCGACGGTGGGTTTGTGTCCATAGGCGACGTTGTTGTCTGTGATGTCTGGTGAGGACCTGCCTTACAACAGGCCTACAAGCCCTCAGTCCAGCCTCTCTCAGCCTATTGCGGACAGTCTGAGCACTGATGGAGGGATTGTGTGTTCCCTCCATCGGGCAGTTGTTGTTGCCATCCTGTACCTGTCCCGCAGGTGTGATGTTCGGATGTACCGATCCTGTGCAGGTGTTGTTACACGTGGTCTGCCACTGCGAGCACGATCAGCTGTCCGTCTCCCTGTAGCACTGTCTTAGGCGTCTCACAGTATGGACATTGCAATTTATTGCCCTGACCACATCTGCAGTCCTCATGCCGCTCACGCAGATGAGCACGGACCCTGGGCATCTTTCTTTTGGTATTTTTCAGAATCAGTAGAAAGGCCTCTTTAGTGCCCTACATTTTCATAACTGTGACCTTAATTGCTTACCATCTGTAAGCTGTTAGTGTCTTAACGACTGTTCCACAGGTGCATATTCATTAATTGTTTATGGTTCATTGGACAAGCATGGGAAACAGTGTTAAAACCCTTTACAATGAAGATCTGTGAAGGTATTTGGATTTTTACGAATTATCTTTCAAAGACAGGGTCCTGAAAAATGGACGTTTCTTTTTTTGCTGAGTTTATTTATCTGTATCATGTTTATAAACTGGGTGGTTCGAGCCCTGAATGCTTATTGGCTGAAAGCTGTGGTATATCAGATCATATACCACTGGTTTGACAAAAAATGACTTTTTACTGTTCTAATTACATTGGTAACTAGTTTATAATAGCAATAAGGTACCTTGGGTGTTTGTGGTACAGTATATGTCCAATATACCATGGCTAAGGGCTGTATTCAGACACTCCGCGTCACGGATTAGAACAGCCCTCACCAGTTGTATATTGGTTAAATATGAATCATATTTTATCAGTACATAGAGAGCAGTTGTTTGAAAAATATTTTTTATTATGTTTTACATTGTGTTGCTTAGGGAGTTAACTGCCCCTGCTAACACGCCAGCACACTAAAACGTGTCATACATGACAGATTCAGAACTGTAATCAAACACTATTCATATTTAATTTTGATGCAAAAGCACAAAACAAACTAAACAAATTCTCTTTTACTCTTCCCCTCATCTGCAAGTACAAATAGCATCACAAACTAAAGCCAAAGTCAGAACTGACCAAATCCATTGAACCCAGACCTGGTTTAGTTCTGATCCATTTCGCCACATCTCATTGGGACCTGTTGTCCTGGGTCGGGTCTAACTAATGCCATCTTTCAGGTCTTGATTGAACTAAGCGAGTGCCATGGGCCAAGTTTGTTTGTTTGTTTTAAAAACATCACAAAAAAGCAAAAACAAAATAAAAAAAACATTCACCCACATGTCACAGACAGTACATGTGTATTTTTCTTGATTATATAAATTACTTAAGTTCCTCCATTTTACTGTTGAACACAAAGTGCCTTCTGTTGCCTTATGAAGGACTTATTCAATCACAGCATTATATTACAAAATCATCATTAATGCTGCATTCATAACCAAGTGGGAAGGTGGTATTTACCACATAACTGGGAAATAACCACTTGAACATCCTTCCAACTGGTAATAACTAGTAGGAAACTTGTCTATGATCTCTGAGCTCCGACTTCTCCCTCATGGTGACCTCTGACATCACCTATAAGAAAATTACCTCGATAACAGCATTTTTGGCTGTTAAATGCAACAAAACATTATTGATAAAAAGCAATTTATTAATATGGATTTTTAACACTATAATTTGTTTACAAGCGTGAAAGCTGTACTTTTAATTTACAGATGACGCCGCTTGTTGGCCATTAGCCAATCAGCATTTCTCAACAAATTCAAAGAACGTAAAATGCATCCAACTGGTATTTACAACTTCACAACTGGTAATTACCACCTTCCCACTTGGTTATGAACACAGCATAATAGTAGGCTACTACTCAGTACCAAGGTTGGGGTCAATGCCATTTCAATTTTGTCAACATAGGAAGTGAACTGATGGGAACAGAATTACAATGGAATAGGTTCCAACCCTACTCTTCAAATAGCTAAAGGAAAAGGTATAACGGGTCAGAAGTACATTTTGGTCAAGGCCCAGTCAGCATCCTACTCTAAAATAGTAACACGGACTAAATGTGTGTCTCTAGCAGTGCATTGGTTGAAATGGCTCTGTACTGCAGTGTATTGTGGTCCAACTTAATTTGAAGGTCATTATAAAATATTTTACCCATTCGAAAACTTTAGGCTAAGTGTGTTTATTTATTTCTTAACAATAGTAAATATATCTAACCATTTTAAATGTATAAACCATTTATTACAATGACCTGTAAGCATATAAATCATGAACAAAAGCCTGCGTATTCACTTACTGTAATATTACCATGTGAAAATGATTCTAAGCAGTGTATAAGCAGACCTTCAAATAAAGTGTGACCTACGAGTCAGTACACAGCCATCAGCTACTGAAACACTGGATGGGAGTCACGTGTTAGAAACTGTTCCTATGGTTGCATTGTGTCAGCACTAACACGTCAGTCATGTAGAAAGGCCTTACGGTTTCCACTAGATAAGACAGCCACAAAGTCAAAATTGGCTCTATCGTGAAAATTTATGAAAACAACCTTTTTATTTTGGTCTCAATTTAAAAGTCAGGGTTAGGCATCAGGTTATCAGTGTTGTTAAGGTTAGTTAGGTTTAAAAATCCGATTTTAAGATAAATTGTAGAAATAGGTGGGGTTCATGACTTTGTGGCAGTGTTAACTAGTAACGACACCTATTGTGCCAGATGAACCAGATGTAACAGAGTCCGTTTGAGATGTCACTCTCCATCCAGAGGTGGCCACTCCAGTTCATGAAAGGGAAAAAAAGTGTATCCAGGTTTTTGTTGCCACCTCCAAATAATGACGCCTGGGCCATGCAAACCAGGGCAGGTGACTTACCATCTAATATAACAAACTAAGTATTGAGGAGTCAAAGATGTCACAGATCCTCCAGCCTTCCATAAACTGGTGTGCCCACCTCTAAACTCATCCCTGAAACTGTCAAAATGAACTAGGATGAAGTTGCGCCTAGACACTGAACTGAGGTCAGTTTTATGGAGAGAGTAAGTGATGATCCTAGATCTGTGCCTAAGGGCAATATCTATCCGAAAGCGTCAAAAGCTTCACACGGGATAGATCCCTCCCACTACTGACATCAGATCACATGGGAAGCAAGTGGTCATCCCTGTCTTCTGGCTGCTCCTCCGGCTCTGTGGACACACCCCTGTATGTGGGAGGTTCCTCTTCGGGGCCCTGTGTCCTACACACAAAATTACATCCATCCTGAGGGTGAGGGAGAGAGAGTGAGAAGAGTTATGACTGATTAGCCAATCCTAGCCCTCAAAAGAACAGCTAAGTGCCCTCAAGTAATGCATAAATGTGGCCTTCAACAGACCCTGAATCCCAAATCAACCCATATACCCTCCTTCAACATAGACCCTGAATCCCAAATCAACCCATATATCCTCCTTCAACATAGACCCTGAATCCCAAATCAATCCATATATCCTCCTTCAACATAGACCCTGAATCCCAAATCAACCCATATATCCTCCTTCAACATAGACCCTGAATCCCAAATCAACCCATATATCCTCCTTCAACAGACCCTGAATCCCAAATCAACCCATATATCCTCCTTCAACAGACCCTGAATCCCAAATCAACCCATATATCCTCCTTCAAAAGACCCTGAATCCCAAATCAACCCATATATCCTCCTTCAACAGACCCCGAATCCCAAATCAACATATTTTATTTAACTAGGCAAGTCAGTTAAGAACAAATTCTTATTTACAATGATGGCCTAGCAACTGCCTTGTTCAAAAGCAGAACGACAGATTTTTTACCTTGTCAGCTCGGGGATTCGATCCAGCAACCTTTTGGTTACTGGCCCAATGCGCTAACCACTAGGCTACCTGCTGCCCCAAACATAGACACTAAAATACCAAATCAACCCATATACCCTCCTTCAACAGACCCTGAATCCCAAATCAACCCATATACCCTCCTTCAACAGACCCTGAATCCCAAATCAACCCATATACCCTCCTTCAACAGACCCTGAATCCCAAATCAACCCATATACCCTCCTTCAACAGACCCTGAATCCCAAATCAACCCATATAACCTCCAACAGACATAATCCCAAATCAACCCATATAACCTCTTCCAACCTAAAACACTCGTAGGGGATAGGGTTTGAATTTGTACCAGAGAGATATGTGACGTCCATAGTCTCACGTCAGACAGCCCAACGGCCGTCTGCACTGAACTATCTGATAACTCGCAAACACACATGGCATAGCTAGAAAGAAGCTAAAAAATGTTAACACGGTGACATCGTCCACTAAACCCCCTTTCATCTTCAAAAGAGTCAGAGTTAATCTTACCAAAAACAATAAACCTGTAGCTAATATTGATGTTTTTTCATGAGCAAGTCTTCACTAGCTAATTCTCTAGCTAAGGTATTTTGTGGTGGTAGAATCAGTATTTATGAAATTCGAAATGTGCACAGAAATTTGCTATCTAGCTCGTGTCTGCTTACCGAACCAGTCTCAAATCAATCCATATGAAATGAAAGACAGGGATGTTAATAATGCCAGTTCACACACTCCATGCTGAATACTCCCTCTAGCTAACTAGTGTAGTGAAGTTCCAGCTAATGGATAAATTAGTTTATGATATCTGTTCTGCCGTGATTAGCGCGCAGAGTTCTAAGGCACAGATGACTGCTCTCTGGGACATTATCGCGTTGGCCAAATGTTCCAAAGAAGCGAAGGAACAGTGCCACCTGTCTGAGTCAGATACATGCTGATTTCTGAGAACAGTCCCAGAACTTTGCTGCCGTACTTCATCAACAAGCTGGCAAACTAGCTACTGTTTGGCCATTCAAACAGCTTGCAATGGGGTGCTAGCTGGAGCAAGTTTGCTCAGCTGAGCGAGCATAATTTGCCGTAGTAGCCTGTACGTCATAGCTACTAAGAGAGGAGCGATTTTCGGAATTAGTGTTAGGCGGATGAGCAAAATCTCGATTTTTTTTAGATTAGGTCCTCATCCTACAAGACAGAACGGTTGAGGGACGAGCTTCACGTAGTAGTGACGCCGCCTGACGTGAGACAGTGATGTGACTTCTACAAACACTCACCGCTGCCAGGTTGCCAACCTGCGTCCAGAAGACATAGTTGGGGAACTGCTGCAACCCTTTGGCCCCGACAATCAACCGCTGGTAGAGGAATCCACAAATAAGGTACACTGACAAGAGGACGAACCCACTGGGACAGAGGAATGAATAAAAAAAATTGTGTCAAATCCCTAGATGGAAACCCATCCCATTAATTGACACATGAACAAACATCACAATGATTCACAGTGATAATTATTCTGGTGTTCTGCTGTGTTAAGCGTTGAGGAAATAAGAGACCATTATCATAATGAATACCAATAAATATGTAAATATGATCCATTTTGCTTGGTCTTGTAGCTTTGTTTGTTGTGAGCAAATGACAAGTCCATTTCATAGGGTATTGAGTATTTGTTGGAGAGACAAATGGAGAGCCTTGGTTGCTGCCCTGCGTGCCAGCCAGCGGGTTGGGGATAAGTCGGAGTATTTTTGTAGTCACCGGAATGTGTGTAATAAGGAAGGATGCATAATCTTAGTACTAACATTATGAGTATTATGGAGCCTGCACTGAGCTGGGATGGCAGAGCGGGACAGACCGCACTGGAGTCCAGTTCAAACAGATAGAAACAGTCCCTCTCCCTCTCCCTCTCCTCCAACACCACTTCCAGCTTCCCCTAACAGATAAATGGGGAGAGTGAGAGAAAGAGAGGAAGACAGAGGTTTGAGCAAGAGGGAGGACGATAGGAGGGGATGTAGAGAGGTGTGCGTCAATGTGTGACAGGGAGAGAGGCATGTCAAATCATCACACCACAGTGATCTATAGACATTGAAGAATATGGACCAACCCCCCCCCTTCCCTCTCTCACCATTTCCACTCCTCTGTTGCAAGAGATCATGACGATGGCTTTCCTCATCTCCTTGGAACAGTGGGCCTCATACTTGGTGCCGTTGCTGTAGATCAACATCACCCAGTCACCTGTAGATGGTGATGGGTAGCAGAGAGCGAGAGAGAAAGAGCGAGTGAGAGAGATGGAAGGGGAGAGAGAAAGGGCATCACTATATCTGGTCATGCTAGAGCTGACTTACAGAGATACTATAATATACCGTAACACACTGATACGAACGTCACATGACTTTTTCAAAGAAAAGATAAAGAACCCGGACATTCTTACTTCCTCCGATAGTCTGTGTTGCAGTGTACAGGCCAAGCACTGTCTCACTTTTTTCCCCCGCCTGGTCGATCTGAACGAGTCCCGCTCCTACTGTTTTCCCAGCATCCCCACACACCTGGAACTGGTACGTGTAGCTGTCCTTGCCGCTCCCCCCAGAGAAACTGTAACCAAGGGAACCGTGGGGGGAAAAAAACTGTGGTAACGTTACCATGTATAAGTGTTACGTGTGATGTTACATGAGTGATGTAGACTAAAATGAACAATCTCTGGAAAATTAAAACTAAGGGAGTTTCCAAGCTTAATGTGGCCTCCTGACTGCTGAACAACAACCTTTTTATACCATCATGCAAAGCTAATTCCTGTGACAGCTGACAAAGTATAATTTCATCTCCCCAAGCAATGGAGGTCAGTGTGCGTGGTCTTACTTTTTTGCTGATAACCCTTGATTTGATACCAATCACCTGGTAAAGCAATTGGATATACCACAGATATTTCTATGTTTTCTTCCATTTCTAAAACGGTCATTCCTTACGTCTTGTTAGTGAGCGGTTCTAGAAGACTGAGGACCTTCCGTTCTGCTGGGGACTCAGAGAACAGCTTACATCTCTTGGTATCATCACTGGCCTGGCCTCCACACACCAACAAGACCAGCTGAACAGCCAGAACTAACAGCCACACAGACGTCGCTTTGTGTGGGGGGGACATGGACACCTGGGGAAAATATATAATGGTACACGATTAAAATACTATACTTTGTAAGGCTTATTTGGTCTGTTTCACTGCATGACTGCTTCCGGATGCTGGAGTGAGTAGTCGTGCTGTACTTCACTCCGCGGGTAATATTACATTTCATTACATTACAACGGAACGATTTGATTCGTGTAATGTTAGCTAGCTACATAGTTGTTGTTGCATCAAGGATAAAGGTGTAGCTAAAGGTGTAGCTTTGAGAAACTAACAAGGTTAGCTAGCCAGCTGTATTCGTTAGTTCGTTCGCGCCGTTTTCCAAACGGCGTCAACACCACAGCCACTGCTAGCTAGCCAACTTTACCAACTAGCAGTACTGTAGAAACTAAATACATTACAACGGAAGGTTTTGATTAGTGTAATGTTAGCTTGCTAGCTACATAATTGTCTTTGCATCAAGGATAAAGGTGTAGCTAAAGGTGTAGGTGTAGCTTTGAGAAACTAACTTTGAGAAACTAACAAGCTTAGCTAGCCAGCTGTATTCGTTCGTTCGCGCCGTTTTCCAAACGGTGTCAACACCACAGCCACTGCTAGCTAGCCAACTATACCAACTAGCAGTACTGTAGAAACTAAATACATTACAACGGAACATTTTGATTAGTGTAATGTTAGCTAGCTACATAGCTACATAGTTGTTTCTGTATCAAAGATAAAAGGTAAAGGTTAACGCAGCCACTGCTAGCTAGCCAACTCTACCAGCTAGCAGTACTGTATCATTTTTAGTCAATAAGATTTTTCCAACGTAAGCTTAACTTTCTGAACTTTCGAGTTGTGTAGTCCACTTGTGTAGCTAGCAGGACTGACTTTGTGTTAGCTAGCCAATGTTTAATTACTTCTGCGTTATGAAAGGAACTAGACACGGACACGAATGATCCATTGTTAGTTTGTTGTAACCAAGTATTGGTGCTAACCGTGTGTTTTTGGATGCTAGCATGCTGGTTAGCTACGGCGTCATAGGACACGGTGCACTGGGTGGGTTTCACGGAAGAATACTGTACCAAGTTATCTAGCTGAATAAACTAAGTTTGAGCCTATTCCTGGAAACATTGAACCACTGTAGTTTACATCAATTATAATTTCTAAAGTGGAAGTTGGAAAAGTTATATTTGAGTGTTTCAGTGAATGGTTAGTGAGGGAGGCCCTGCTCTCTCGCTTCCCCAGTTGTTTAGTTAATTTTCATTCCAATCTCCTTTGCATTAGCGTAGCCTCTCCTGTAGCCTGTCAACTATGTGTCTGTCTATCCCTGTTCTCTCCTCTCTGCAAAGGCCACACAAACGCTTCACACCGCATGGCCGCTGCCACTCTAACCTGGTGGTCCCAGCGCGCACGACCCATGTGGAATTCCAGGTCTCCGGCAGCCTCTGGAACTGCCGGTCTGCGGCCAACAAGGCAGAGTTCATCTCAGCCTATGCTACCCTCCAGTCCCTCAACTTCTTGGCGCTGACGGAAACATGGATTACCACAGAAAACACTGCTACTCCTACTGCTCTCTCCTCGTCTGATCACGTGTTCTCGCATATCCCGAGAGCATCTGGTCAGCGGGGTGGTGGCACTGGAATCCTCATCTCTCCCAAGTGGACATTCTCCCTTTCTCCCCTGACTCATCTGTCTATCTCCTCCTTTGAATTCCATGCTGTCACAGTCACTATCCCATTCAAGCTTAACATCCTTATCATTTATCGCCCTCCAGGTTCCCTTGGAGAGTTCATCAATGAGCTTGACGCCTTGATAAGTTCCTTTCCTGAGGATGGCTCACCCCTCACAATTCTGGGTGACTTTAACCTCCCTACGTCTACCTTTGACTCATTTCTCTCTGCCTCCTTTCCACTCCTCTCCTCTTTTGACCTCACCCTCTCACCGTCCCCCCCTACTCACAAGGCAGGCAATACGCTTGACCTCATCTTTACTAGATGCTGTTCTTCTACTAATCTCACTGCAACTCCCCTCCAAGTCTCCGACCACTACCTTGTATCCTTTTCCCTCTCGCTCTCCTCCAACACTACTCACTCTGCCCCTACTCAGATGGTACTGCGCCGTCGCAACCTTCGCACTCTCTCTCCTGCTACTCTCTCCTCTTCCATCCTATCATCTCTTCCCTCTGCTCAATCCTTCTCCAACCAATCTCCTGATTCTGCCTCCTCAACCCTCCTCTCCTCCCTTTCTGCATCCTTTGACTCTCTATGTCCCCTATCCTCCCGGCCGGCTCGGTCCTCCACTCCTGCTCCGTGGCTTGACGACTCATTGCGAGCTCACAGAACATGGCTCCGGGCAGCCGAGCGGAAATGGAGGAAAACTAGCCTCCTTGCGGACCTGGCATCTTTTCACTCCCTCCTCTCCACATTCTCTTCCTGTGTTTCTGCTGCTAAAGCCACTTTCTACCACTCTAAATTCCAAGCATCTGCCTCTAACCCTAGGAAGCTCTTTGCCACCTTCTCCTCCCTCCTGAATCCTCCCCTTCCTCCCTCTCTGCGGATGACTTTGTCAACCATTTTGAAAAGAAGGTTGACGACATCCGATCCTCGTTTGTTAAGTCAAACGACACCGCTGGTCCTGCTCACATTGCCCTACCCTATGCTTTGACCTCTTTCTCCCCTCTCTCTCCAGATGAAATCTTGCGCCGGCCGGCCGCCCAACAACCTGCCCGCTTGACCCTATCCCCTCCTCTCTTCTCTAGACCATTTCTGGAGACCTTCTCCCTTACCTCACCTCGCTCATCAACTCATCCTTGACCGCTGGCTACGTCCCTTCCGTCTTCAAGAGAGCGAGAGCTGCACCCCTTCTCAAAAAACCTACACTCGATCCCTCCGATGTCAACAACTACAGACCAGTATCCCTTCTTTCTTTTCTCTCCAAAACCCTTGAGCGTGCCGTCCTTCGCCAGCTCTCTTGCTATCTCTCTCAGAATGACCTTCTTGATCCAAATCAGTCAGGTTTCAAGACTGGTCATTCAACTGAGACTGCTCTTCTCTGTGTCACGGAGGCTCTCCGCACTGCTAAGGCTAACTCTCTCTCCTCTGCCCTCATCCTTCTAGACCTATCTGCTGCCTTTGATACTGTGAACCATCAGATCCTCCTCTCCACCCTCTCCGAGTTGGGCATCTCCGGCGCGGCTCACTCTTGGATTGCGTCCTACCTGACAGGTCGCTCCTGCTAAGAGCCTTGACGTGACCCTGGACAACACCCTGTCGTTCTCCGCTAACATCAAGGCGGTGACCCGATCCTGTAGGTTCATGCTCTACAACATTCGCAGAGTACGACCCTGCCTCACACAGGAAGCGGCGCAGGTCCTAATCCAGGCACTTGTCATCTCAAGGCTGGATTACTGCAAATCGCTGTTGGCGGGGCTCCCTGCCTGTGCCATTACAAAAGATGAAGGAGGTATGGTAGTAGGTGCCCAGGCGCACCGGTTTGAGTGTCAACAACTGCAACACTGCTGGGTTTTTCCACGCTCAACAGTTTCCTGTGTGTATCATGAATGGTCCATCACCCAAAAGGACATCCAGCCAACTTGACACAACTGCGGGAAGCATTGAAGTGAACATGGGCCAGCATCCCTGTGGAATGCTTTCGACATCTTGTAGAGTCCATGCCCCAAAGAATTGAGGCTGTTCTGAGGGGAAAGCAGGACTGTGTGGACAGCAGGACAGTGTGCAAATCAATATTAGGAAGGTGTTCCTAATGTTTTGCACACTGTCACCATTTCTGTGATTCCCAAAACATGAGATACATAGCATGTGCAAGTAAGCCTACCAAGACAAAACTCTGCTACAACAGCGAGTCAGACCATATGAACTCTGACAAGTAAAATGACGAGGCAAAGCGGCTTACACGAATGGTGCGTTCAAGAGAACTCGGAAAAATACGAGGTCAAATCATGACGTCACTGATCTATTGCTCGGAAAGTCGGAGCTCTAGAGAGGCCCTATTTATAGTTCCCGAGTTGGAACTAGGAGTAGGACATTTTTTTTTTTTTAAATGATCGGAACTCGTTTCTTCGAGGATCCAGTTGTCTTGAACGCTCGGAAGTTAGCGATTTCTGAGTTCACCGTTGTTTTGAACGCGGCATAACATCTCTGTTTGCAGGAAATGAAACTATCCCGCCTGACCTAAGGTGCATTCAGGATGGTTGCTGCAACGTTCCGTGAGCGCTCAAGGCAAAACTGCCGAACGTAAACTGTGTTGAATTGAACGTTCAATTACAGAAACGAGCTTGACATGAACACCGTGGTAGATGTCGGATATCATTGCGAAATAGATAAAGCCGTAATTAACAAAGTAGCTATCATGCAACTTTTGAAACGTTGTAGAACGTTACGCATCCTGAATACACCCCTAGCCTCGGCTGATACTGTACTACAAACAACTTTTAGACATACCTTCATTCTGAAAAGATGTAGCCAGCTATTCCGTTAGCGTAGGTTGAAGTGGCTACAATCTAGCTGATCTGATCAAGTAGCTAACAAAAGCAAGCTAAGCTAGTTAAATGGCACACCTTGTCCCCTGTTTTGTCACGCAAATGCACCAGACCTGGTAATCAATTTCGATCACGCACAATTACAAAACCATGTCCGTTAACAGTCCGCTATAAAATGTATTTTAAAACAAACTATTTATGCTATAAAATCATTATACAGCGGCTAGCGTTACTTTATGTCAGATGCGGAAGTGGAACTAAACAAGGAAACGCATTTGACTGTAGCAAAGATTTAACTAAACCAAGACAGACCACAGCTTGTCGTTTCCAATGGGATCAAATGAGTCGTAGTGGGCAGAACCAAGCACGCGCTAGCGATATCCTATTGGCGCTTTCTAGTATACATCTGCATATTTCCGTTACGGAACGCCTACTGTAAAGTGTGCGTGTGCAATTACTCAATTCGCATTTGCACTCCTAAACAGCGCGATTTTTTAAAACTTATGAAATAGGGTGAAGTCTACAAAATTTTGTCTATTCTGTTCATAACAATTCTAGTTTTGGGAACAGAAAACTGTATAGAGATCAAATGTTTAATTGATGATAATATTTGCAGGATCTCGGCCAAAATCCATATCGTTCCATCTTCTCCCACTATCCGCTAGTGGGATTCCTCTCACTGAGGAAGCGAATTTTTCACATTTATACAGCCAGTGAAATAACTGTCTCATTGTTTTATTTATTAAAAAAAATTTTTTAACTGTCTCATTGTTCGAACCATTCAATTCATGGGGCATTATTGGCATGAGAAATATTTTTTTTTTTTTTTATTAACAACAAGTCAATACAGAAAGTACATGTGGGAACACAAGTATATATAAATAATATACAAAGGACAATTGGGCTAGGGGGTACAATATCACGTTACACAAGGACCTCAAGGGACATACATACACTTAGAATTCTAACAGCTTTTTTGTAAGTAGAGTATTTAATTGTCTTAAAATACATTTCAATTTATTTTTGTAAGGTAAGAAAATGTGGTGTTTTGTTTGTAAATTTACATTTGTGAATATGAAATTTGGCCAAAAGAATAATGAAATTAATTACATTAAAATGGTTCAGCTTATTTCTATCGTAGGTAAAGAATCAAAGAAGTACATCTCTCCACAATAGTGTAAGATCTTCATAAATGTGTTCAATTATAAATCTACTGATGTCTTGCCAAAGTTTTCTTACATGAATACAATGCCAAAAAAGATGCAACACTGCTTCTGGGTGGTCAATACAAAAGGAACAATTTGAGTTGATGTTTTCCTTAAACTTCTTCATATAGTTGTTGGCAGGATAATATTTCTGAATAATTTTAAAGGAAACTTCCTTAATTTTGTTAACAAGTAGGTATGTGTTGCAACATCCACATTTTTTCCCAACAGATATTATCAATAAATCCATTCCAATAAGGCATGACATAAGGTATAGATACAACATCCTGCTGAAATAAGGTTCGTATCGTTCTGTTGTTGAATGGACCAAAAGAGAAACAAATCTCTCCTACTGATGAGTCAACAGGGTCAATGGAAGGTAGGCTCTGAGGGTCAGGTCTTGACACTTTCCTGAACAATAAAGCAACACCTGAGGGAATGGCAGGTGACTGGGCTGAGCGGGAACTGTGCTTCCTCAGAGGTAGGGAGGCGAGCAGGCCAGAGGTGGATGAACGCAGTGCCCTTGTTTGGGTGTAGGGCCTGATCAGAGCCTGAAGGTACGGAGGTGCCGTTCCCTTCACAGCTCCGTAGGCAAGCACCATGGTCTTGTAGCGGATGCGAGCTTCAACTGGAAGCCAGTGGAGAGAGCGGAGGAGCAGGGTGACGTGAGAGAACTTGGGAAGGTTGAACACCAGACGGGCTGCGGCGTTCTGGATGAGTTGTAGGGGTTTAATGGCACAGGCAGGGAGCCCAGCCAACAACGAGTTGCAGTAATCCAGACGGGAGATGACAAGTGCCTGGATTAGGACCTGCGCCGCTTCCTGTGTGAGGCAGGGTCGTACTCTGCGAATGTTGTAGAGCATGAACCTACAGGATCGGGTCACCGCCTTGATGTTAGTGGAGAACGGCAGGGTGTTGTCCAGGGTCACGCCAAGGTTCTTAGCACTCTGGGAGGAGGACACAATGGAGTTGTCAACCGTGATGGCGAGATCATGGAACGGGCAGTCCTTCCCCGGGAGGAAGAGCAGCTCCGTCTTGCCGAGGTTCAGCTTGAGGTGGTGATCCGTCATCCACACTATGTCTGCCACATGCAGAGATGCGATTCGCCACCTGGTTATCAGAAGGGGGAAAGGAGAAGATTAATTGTGTGTCGTCTGCATAGCAATGATAGGAGAGACCATGTGAGGATATGACAGAGCCAAGTGACTTGGTGTATAGCGAGAATAGGAGAGGGCCTAGAACAGAGCCCTGGGGGACACCAGTGGTGAGAGCACGTGGTGCGGAGACTGATTCTCGCCACGCCACCTGGTAGGAGCGACCTGTCAGGTAGGACAATCCAAGCGTGGGCTGCGCCGGAGATGCCCAACTCGGAGAGGGTGGAGAGGAGGATCTGATGGTTCACAGTATCAAAGGCAGCAGATAGGTCTAGAAGGATGAGAGCAGAGGAGAGAGAGTTAGCTTTAGCAGTGCGGAGAGCCTCCGTGACACAGAGAAGAGCAGTCTCAGTTGAATGACCAGTCTTGAAACCTGACTGATTTGGATCAAGAAGGTCATTCTGAGAGAGATAGCAGGAGAGCTGGCCAAGTACGGTACGTTCAAGAGTTTTGGAGAGAAAAGAAAGAAGGGATACTGGTCTGTAGTTGTTGACATCGGAGGGATCGAGTGTAGGTTTTTTCAGAAGGGGTGCAACTCTCGCTCTCTTGAAGACGGAAGGGACGTAGCCAGCGGTCAAGGATGAGTTGATGAGCGAGGTGAGGTAAGGGAGAAGGTCTCCGGAAATGGTCTGGAAAAGAGAGGAGGGGATAGGGCAGGTTGTTTGGCGGCCGGCCGTCACAAGACGCGAGATTTCATCTGGAGAGAGAGTGGAGAAAGAGGTCAAAGCACAGGGTAGGGCAGTGTGAGCAGGACCAGCGGTGTCGTTTGGCTTAGCAAATGAGGATCGGATGTCGTCGACCTTCTTATCAAAATGGTTGTCGAAGTCATCAGCAGAGAGGGAGGAGGGGGGGGAGGGGGAGGACGATTCAGGAGGGAGGAGAAGGTGGCAAAGAGCTTCCTAGGGTTAGTGGCAGATGCTTGGAATTTAGAGTGGTAGAAAGTGGTTTTAGCAGCAGAGACAGAAGAGGAAAATGTAGAGAGGAGAGAGTGAAAGGATGCCAGGTCCGCAGGGAGGCGAGTTTTCCTCCATTTCCGCTCGGCTGCCCGGAGCCCTGTTCTGTGAGCTCGCAGTGAGTCGTCAAGCCACTGAGCAGTAGGGGAGGACCGAGTCGTCCTGGAGGATAGGGGACATAGAGAATCAAAGGATGCAGAAAGGGAGGAGAGGAGGGTTGAGGAGGCAGAATCAGGAGATAGGTTGGAGAAGGTTTGAGCAGAGGGAAGAGATGATAGGATGGAAGAGGAGAGAGTAGCGGGAGAGAGAGAGCGAAGGTTGGGACGGCGCAATACCATCCGAGTAGGGGCAGAGTGAGAAGTGTTGGATGAGAGCGAGAGGGAAAAGGATACAAGGTAGTGGTCGGAGACTTGGAGGGGAGTTGCAATGAGATTAGTGGAAGAACAGCATCTAGTAAAGATGAGGTCAAGCGTATTGCCTGCCTTGTGAGTAGGGGGGGAAGGTGAGAGGGTGAGGTCAAAAGAGGAGAGGAGGGGAAAGAAGGAGGCAGAGAGGAATGAGTCAAAGGTAGACGTAGGGAGGTTAAAGTCACCCAGAACTGTGAGAGGTGAGCCATCCTCAGGAAAGGAACTTATCAAGGCGTCAAGCTCATTGATGAACTCTCCAAGGGAACCTGGAGGGCGATAAATGATAAGGATGTTAAGCTTGAAAGGGCTGGTAACTGTGACAGCATGGAATTCAAAGGAGGCGATAGACAGATGGTTCAGGGGAGAAAGGGAGAATATCCACTTGGGAGAGATGAGGATCCCAGTGCCACCACCCCGCTGACCAGAAGCTCTCGGGTGTGCGAGAACACGTGGGCAGACGAGGAGAGAGCAGTAGGAGTAGCAGTGGTAATCCATGTTTCTGTCAGCGCCAAGATATCGAGGGACTGGAGGGTAGCATAGGCTGAGATGAACTCTGCCTTGTTGGCTGCAGATCGGCAGTTCCAGAGGCTGCCGGAGACCTGGAACTCCACGTGGGTCGTGCGCGCTGGGACCACCAGGTTAGAGTGGCAGCGGCCATGCGGTGTGAAGTGTTTGTATGGCCTGTGCAGAGGGGAGAGAACAGGGATAGACAGACACATAGTTGACAGGCTACAGAAGAGGCTACGCTAATCCAAAGGAGATTGGAATGACAAGTGGACTCCACGTCTGAATGTTCAGAAAGTTAAGCTTACGTTGCAAAAATCTTATTGACTAGAATGACGAAAATGATACAGTACTGCTGGCTGGTGAAGTAGGATAGCTAGCAGTGGCTGCTTTGTTGACTTTGTTTGAACGTGTAGCTGGCTAGGTAACCTCGATAGTTTCAGTACTACACCTTATCATGATACAAAAGCAACTATGTAGCTAGCTAACATAGCACTAATCAAGACGTTCCTTTGTAATGTATTTAGTTTCTACAATGCTGCTCGTCGGTAATAGTTGGCTAGGTTTGGAAAAATGGCGTCGCCGGGGACGAAAATAGCTGGCTAGCTAACCTCGATAATTACTCTAAACTACACAATTATCAAACTATGACAAAGACAACTATGTAGCTAGCTAACACTACACTAGTCAAATCGTTCCGGTGTAATGTATTAGTTTCTACAGTGCTGCTAGTCAGTAACGGTTGGCTAGCTAGCAGTGGGTTTGATGATGACTAGGTGTGTTGACTAAGTCTGGAGTCTGGACAACGGCGTCGCGTCGCGGCTGGCTAGCTAACCTCGATAATTACTCTAAACTACACAATTATCTTAGATACAAAGACAGCAAAGACAACTATGTAGCTAGCTAACACTACACTAATCAAGTCGTTCCGTTGTAATGTAACAGTTTCTACAGTGCTGCTAGTCGGTAGAAGTTGGCTAGTTGGCTAGCTAGCAGTGTTGACTACGTTAGGAGGACGAAAATAGCTGGCTAGCTAGCAGTGTTGACTACGTTAGGAGGACGAAAATAGCTGGCTAGCTAACCTCGATAATTACTCTAATTACTCTAAACTACACAATTATCTTTGATACAAAGACGGCTATGTAGCTAGCTAAGAAAAATTGCTCAGATCAAACAAATCAAACCGTTGTAATGTAATGAAATGTAATATTACCTGTGGAGCGAAGCTAAGTGCGACTACTCGCTCCAAACCTAGAAGTGTCCTCAGCACAAGGAAGTATCAAGGCCACCAAAAGTAGAGAAGACATGATGAGATATAATATTCCACATAGAAGTGGGTCTTCTTAGGAATTGTTTTATCCAATTGATCTTAAAAGTATTATTTAAGGTAGTTAAGTCCAGAAAATTCAGCCCACCATTCTCATAAGTGTTCATTACAACAGTTTTCCTAATGTAATGGGTACGGTTTCTCCACAGAAAGTTGAAAAGAATCTGGTCTATCTCCTTGCTTATTTTACCGTCAAGATATAAAGATAGAGCACCATATGTTAGTCTAGAGATACCTTCAGCTTTGGATATTAGGACTCTTCCTTTTAAAGATAAGTCCTTCTGTAGCCGTTGATCTAGCTTCTTCTGGGGTGTTTTTAATAAGAGGGTTAAAATGTAATATGCCTCTAGACTTCTGATCCTTTGTAATGGTTATGCCTAAATATGTAAGTTCTTCTTTCACTGGAGTGCCATAATATGAAGGTGTCACACAATCTTTGACAGCCATGAGTTCACATTTATTAATGTTAAGATATAGACCAGACACTTTGGAAAAGGATTGTATCACATTGATTGAAATGGGAATTTGGTTGGCGTCTTTCAGGAAAAGTGTAGTATCGTCAGCCAGCTGGCTTATAATAATTTCTTTACCAGCTATGGAAATACCTTGTACAGGACTATTTTTTAAAGAATTTGTAAGAAGTTGGGTGATTAATAAAAACAGGTATGGAGAGATAGGACAACCTTGCCTAATTCCTCTCTTTAACTCAAATCTAGGTGAGGTGCCATATTTCAATTTGATAGAGCTGTTACCATTTGTATAGAGAGTCTTAATAGACTTACAGAAAAAATCCCCAAAGCCAAGTCTCTCAAGGGAGTGGAAGAGGAACTGATGCTCTGTGTCAAATGCTATATAAAAATCCTAAAATAATATGAAGCTTTCCTCAGTTATTAGGTTGGAGTATGTCTAATGCTAGTCTGATATTGTTAGAAATATGTCTGTTCCTCATAAAGCCAGACTGTGTTTAATCAAAGATTGCATCCAGGACTTCTTTAATTATTTTTGCAAGTAGTAAGGCTAATATCTTATAGTCATTATTAAGAAGACAAATTGGACGCCAGTTATCGATGAGCAGCACTTCTTTTTTAGGCTTAGGTATCAGTGTTATTAACACCTGACTCATTGTAGGAGGGAGAACATTGCTTTTAATACTCTCTAAAAATACTTCAAATAGGAAGGGAGCTACTTGTTCAGAAAATCATTTGTAAAATTCTGATGTAATTCCATCAACACCTGGTGATTTATTGTTCTTTAGATGTTTGATTGACTCTATAATCTCTTCAACTTTGATGGGTTCATCACACTGTTTAGATTCTATATCACCGATAGAGTAAACATTATTCAGTGAGTCAAAAAACATATCTGTGGATTCCTGACAGTACGTAGAGCTATACAATTTTCAGTAAAAATTGCTACAGTATTTAGCGATACATTTTTGATCTGTAATAACACCATCAATGTTTAACTTATGGATAGTGTTATTTGTAGAGTGAAATTTCTCAAGTCTAAAGAAATAGGATGAATTCTGTTCTCCCTCCTGAATCCATTTTTTTCCTAGATCTAATAAAGGCTCCTTCTGTTTTTAATCTATATATATTATCCAGTTTATTTTATAACTCAATCAGTTCCATCTTCTCCTCCCACCGAGAGGCCGGCTGGGGACCACTGAGAAAGGGAAGGTATCTTAATGATCACATTTTCCTCCTCAGCTCTTCTGGTCTTAGCAATATTAAATGCAAATCAATGTATAAAATTTTTGACATGCGTTTTTCTGGAATTTTTTGTTGTTATTCTGTCTCTCACTGTTCAAATAAACCTACCATTAAAATTATAGACTGATCATTTCTTTGTCAGGGGGCAAACGTACAAAATCAGCAGGGGATCAAATACTTTTTTCCCTCACTGTACATGTTCCTAAGACCTTTTTCACTTGGAATTAAGTATTAATAACTAAATAGAACAATAATCGTGCAAAGTCAGAGCAGACCTGTATTCCCTTTAAAACAGTATCTTAGTTACTGTTGTCGTGACGTTGTATTAGTTAATGTGACGACTGTTGCTCATCGAATGATTAACGGTTTATAATTACGTGATTAAATGAATTAAGCAATGAATCAAGCAATTATTAACTCATTAACCTGGGGCACCATGGGAACATTGTTTTGATTGAGTTTCTATTTCCCAAATTAACTCAAAGGATATCAGAATATCGATTACAACAGTCGCTAAATTAATCAGTTTCCTCTACAGTCTCATAATCTGAAAGTCGTATAATCCGGGAATCTGCACGGACCCGGGCTTTACCACTGAATTTACCACACCAATCTTAGTTGATTATTTATTTACTAGCAAGCTAAAATGATGATAAAAATGCACATACACAAAACACAGTCTAGCTATCGATTAGGACTTAGTATAACGGGCCAACACACTATGGCGCTTGTTACCCAAAATGGGGATTTTAAAGAGAGAGAAATAAAGGAAGTACACGAGAGAAATATACATTTGGGTTCATCTGTCAGCCATGCTTATTTAAAATTAGCCTTGCCCCGAACTGCCGCTCTTATGGGTCAGAATATAATGGTGTAATTACGTGTTGGAGTTCTCAGGTGGGAAGCTCCGCGTGGGTCGTTTAGGCTTCTAAATGACGAAGTTCTCCGGCGCAACTCTCTGGTTGTCCTCACGATGTCAGTGTCCTTCTTGGCTAAGTGGTCTGATCCTCACCCTTGATCGGAAAGGGGTCTTCTGAGGACAGACAGCTCTGTAGCTCAGAGCTCACAGCTTCGGCTCGAATGGTGTCGATACCACGATTCAATGGAGAGTGGAGGCTGGGTAGTTCGGCTTGAATTCACCCGCTTAGACACAGCTACTCGTCCGTAGCTCGTGTAGAAAAATATTTCTTTGTCTTCAACCTTGTGTTTCGTTTTGGGGTTCGTCGACTTTGTTAGACCTTGGCTGCAGCTTGGGGTCAATAGTCTACTATGTTAATTCTTCACTCTCCTGTCTTATACCCTCGGGTCAGAAGTGGGCGTAACAGCCTTTAGGGCGATTCTCTGGGCGGACCAAGTACAGGGGGCAAGGCTTAGATTTGGCTAAAAATCTGATTTTAGACACTAACTTCACATTTCATCTTTATCAAAACATTCTGTTTGATTTGGATATTTTCCAAACAGCGTACAATGTATAAACATCAGGCATATACTGGGAAAACTCTTAAAGGTACAATGTTTTCATAATAACGTCATCTCTTAACCTTTAAAAACCAATACAAAAGTTACATACATTTTAATATTCCACTTTTCGTCATAACCACCATTGTGGCTGACGGAAACCATTGTTCCAAAGTTCCTTTATTGCATGTTTAAGGTTCTGAGGCCAGTTCTCCATTGTTAGGACAAAGGAATTTCTCTGTATTATGGGCATGAGGTGTCATAAAACCCCCACATCTTCAGACCCCTAGATCTCTCCTCCTCTGTTGGGGGTTTGGGAGATAATCTGTAGGGTGGTGGTCTCCTGTACCCTGACCTGATCAGGACAGTCATGACACTGTTTACATAAAAAATAAATACAACTTTCAGTCTTCTTCGTAAGTTTGTAAACAAAATAGGCCTTCTGGTCATACAAGAACAAACTAATAAAAATAGTCACCTGATGCTTGTTAGGTAACGTTAATCAATACAAGGAAAATGAGAATACCATGGTCGAAACCATCAATCTGTTCCTTCTGGTGAGATTCTAGGGAGGAATATGGATTTCTGAACCGTTGATGAAGCCTCGTCCTCCGCTGAAGTAGGCAGCCTTTCCCTCATTTTGTGCTTTCTTGATCGTTGTCCACAACTTGTTCCTTCTTTCTATTGTCGTGTCTTTGGCTATGCCGGATTAAGTGATATGACATGCTATTCTATAAAATCCTTTCTCTGTAATTAATATTACCTGATTAAGCTAATCATGTAAATGTAATTAACTAGAAAGTCGGGGCACAACAAAATAATGTTTATAGAGCTGTTATCTTCCGAATAAACTCTTAAAGACCTAGTAATATTTTACACCAATAGCAGTCAATATTAATCATCATCTTATTTAAGTCTCATCTGAAAGTTGTAAATTCTTGGTTATCTTCACGAACCCTGGCTAACAAGTTGAATCAGCAATACAAAATTGGGTTTAATTATTTATTTACTAAATACCTAACTAATCACACAGAATTACATATACACAGAATTGTCACATCCTGACCAGCAGAGTGCGTAATTGTGTTTGTTTTGGTCAGGATGTGGCAGGGGGGTTGTGTTTGTTAAATGTTGTGTGGGTGATTGGACTCCCAATTGGACTCCCAATTGAAGGCAGGTGTGTTGAGTTGCCTTTGATTGGGAGTCCTATATAGTAGTGTGTGTTTTTCTTTGGGGTTGTGGGTAGTTATTCTTGCATTGCGTTTGTATGCCTGCAAGACTGTTCCTGTCTTGTTTATTGTTGTTTTCCGGTGGATGCTTTACTCCTTTTTGGAATTAAAATATGAGTATCCACATACCCGCTGCACCTTGGTCCATTTTTGAAGACAGCTGTGACAGAACTACCCACCACAAAAGGACCAAGCAGTAGAAGAGGAGGAAGCCACAGGAGAACAGCGTGGCTGGATGGACTTGGCAGGATGAGCGAAGATTCTGGGAGGACAAGTTAAGGGAGCTAAGAGGACCCGAGAGGCAGCCCCAATAAAACATTTTGGGGGGGGGCACAAGGGCTGTTTGGCGGGGCGAGATGGGAGCCCCAGGCCAGCTCCCCGTACCCTTGTAGGGCGGAGACAGACTGGACAGGTCCCGTGCTTTGGGGTTGTGGCTGTGGTGAGGCCTGGGATTTTCAGGCCGGTAGGCACAGTACCAGCGCCCCGCATGTGCCAGGGCGAGGTGAGCATCGAGCCGGAAGGGGTGATGCCAACCCTGCGCTCAAGACCGCCAGTACGCCTCTACGGTCCGGTGTTTCCCGCTATACGCACTAGCATGGAGGTGCGTGTCTCCAGGCTGGCACGTCCAGTACCAGCCCCACGCATCAGGCGTCTAGTGCGTCAGCCCAGCCTCGCCAGTCAAGAGTCGCCAGAGCTGCCCGCCAGTCAAGAGTCGCCAGAGCCGCCCGCCAGTCAAGAGTCGCCAGAGCCGCCCGCCAGTCAAGTCGCCAGAGCCGCCCGCCAGTCAAGTCACCAGAGCCGCCCGCCAGTCAAGAGTCTCCAGAGCCGCCCGCCAGTCAAGAGTCGCCAGAGCCGCCCGCCAGTCAAGAGCCGCCAGAGCCGCCCGCCAGTCAAGAGTCACCAGAGCCGCCCGCCAGTCAAGAGCAACCAGAGCGGCCCGACTGCCCGGAGCTGCCAGAGCGGCCCGACTGCCCGGAGCTGCCAGAGCGGCCCGACTGCCCGGAGCTGCCAGAGCGGCCCGACTGCCCGGAGCTGCCAGAGTGGCCCGACTGCCCGGAGCTGCCAGAGTGGCCCGACTGCCCGGAGCTGCCAGAGTGGCCTGCCTGTCCTCCGGCCCAGCCCGAGTGGCCCGCCTGTCCTCCGGCCCAGCCCGAGTGGCCCGCCTGTCCTCCGGCCCAGCCCGAGTGGCCCGCCTGTCCTCCGGCCCAGCCCGAGTGGCCCGCCTGTCCTCCGGCCCAGCCCGAGTGGCCCGCCTGTCCTCCGGCCCAGCCCAAGTGGCCCGCCTGTCCTCCGGCCCAGCCCGAGTGGCCCACATGTCTTCCGGCCCAGCCAGAGTGGTCCGTCTGCCAGGGTCAGCCCGAGTGGCCCGTCTGCCCGGCGCAGCTATCGGCGCCACCGAAGTGGGCGACGCCGAAGGTGGAGCGAGGTCCACGTCCTGCACCTGAGCCACCTCCAGGATAGGTGCTTTGGGGAGGGAGGGTGTAGCACAGTGCCGCCAGTGACGGCAGCCACCCTCCCTTCCCTCCCTTATTGTTTAGGGGGATATTTTTTTGTTTGGGGGTTTGTTTTTTCTTTTAGGTGCATTCCGGGGTCTGCACCTTGAGGGTGTGGTACTGTCACGTCCTGACCAGCAGAGTGCGTAATTGTGTTAGTTTTGGTCAGGATGTGGCAGGGGGTTTGTGTTTGTTAAATGTTGTGTGGGTGATTGGACTCCCAATTGAAGGCAGGTGTGTTGAGATGCCTTTGATTGGGAGTCCTATATAGTAGTGTGTGTTTTTCTTTGGGGTTGTGGGTAGTTGTTCTTGCATTGCGTTTGTATGCCTGCAAGACTGTTCCTGTCTTGTTTATTGTTGTTTTCCGGTGGATGCTTTACTCCTTTTTGGAATTAAAATATGAATATCCACATACCCGCTGCGCCTTGGTCCATTTTTAAAGACAGCTGTGACAAGAATGCAAATTATGTCATACAGAAAACGTCCCTGGTGGACGGAACCTGTATGACGGCTGGTTACACAAAGAGAGGGGGTTGGGCTTGAATGAAAGGTGTACTGAGTTGTGGCTGACGATGGTGGGTGTGGCTTCAGTCCGGAGTCCTGGCAGCTGTAGCTGATTGACGAGAGGATAACTGTTTGCCGTGTGAGCTCTGAGAGGGAAAGAGAGAGCGAGAGGGGACACTTGTTTTGTTTTTTGCTAGTTGAGGATTTGATGATTTGTTGTTTACATTTTTCTTTGTTTGTGTTTCAGCCTGTCCTCCTGATGTACTCCACCCTACCTAGGTCCTGGAGAAGGGAAAAGGTAGATCTGCCCATGGGTGTACATTCCCATGTAGATAACCCATTGTTTTACACACTAGGTTAGCCAGGCGGGTGTCACCCTTGTATTTTATTTTGGAACCAGGTAGGAAAGTGGGTTAGGGCTTAGAGTGTGTTAGGAAGGATTAGGTATGTAGAAGAGGAGGGACCTTTTGTTTATTTTCATTACTTGGACCCCGATCCCAAACATTCCCTTTTCTTACCTTCCCTGGTTTGTTGTTTTTTTTGTTTTATTACTGGTTCTTTATGGGTGTTTTATATTGTTTGCTTAATTACTTTACTAAACATCCCCGAGGGCTAACATTGAGTTCTGGTTGTTGTCTGGTTATTTCCGCTCATTACACCCCACATTTCTTCCCCATCCATCTGGTTTACCTTGTGTGCGTAGGTATTTACGTCTCCTCCTCAGACGAACTACACCCGAGGGGAGAACGTAAACAGGAACAAAGGGAGAAGCTAAGCTTTCGTAAATACAGTATCTTATGCATTCTAAATTACCGCCCATTTGGAAAAGGGAAATGCAATAAATATTTACTCTGAGCTGCGCTTCGGTAGGTTGGTCATAGATGCTGGTCGTGTTGCCCAACTGAGATCTTGCTGTCCTCAGAAGAATGTCTCTGGTGGTAAATTGGATACGTTGTAGTATCTTCATTGTGTGTTAGACTGGATACGTCGTCCGTCCTTTCCTACCCCACGTTTACAGCTGCTGTTGCTAACTCAACGGCTAGGATATCTCACGTCTTTAGTGAATAAGATTTCAAAGTTCATACCATTCACAGCCAAAGCTCACGCTGAGATTGGCTTAGTTCTGTAGTTGACATGTTAGTCCTTTTTAACGTATGGACCGTTGTCCTATCGTCCTCGGAACAGAAGGTTACAATTTCGTCAAGGGCTTATATAGTGGAGGGAGAGAAGTGTGTGTTTCATAGTTTATAACCCATGTCTCTTCACAGGGGTGGGCCACTGATTGAGCAGGGCTCTAACCTTATGAAAACCCAATTCTCTAATTTGGAAGCTAAAAGTACATTTAATCTTTACACAAATAGTTTCATATTTAAATTGCACAACAATTCCATGTGAATCTGATAACTAGAATGTGTACTTTTGCAGATACAGTTTGTCATCAGTCATAATGTCTCAGATGACAACCGAACTGACATCATATTCATTCTGTACCAACGCATATTTTCAACTGGTTCTATTACCGAAATATGGTTCCTTTCCCCCCACTTGTTTGATGATCCCAGACTCTCTATGTTTAACAAAGGCTATTCAATAGTCCTTCAGTAGAGTCAGAGAGAGAGGGAAGGGAGAAAGGTATTTATGGGGGGGGGTCATAAACCTTACCCACAGGCCAACGTCATGACACTATGTCCTCCGGGCTGAGATGCTCGGCGAAACGCATACCATGGCTCTGAAGGAAGGCGTTCTTCCTAGCAGCTTTCCAGACAGCATCCCTGTAGAATCTGGCAGTGAAGAGGATGATGATACCCCTTGGTCTTGAATCGTTTTGCTGTTGCTTCTTGCCGAGGCGATGCACAACGTCGATGGTATCACCAACTTTGTTGTTCTCTGCAGGCATAACTTCTTGGCAGATGCGGATAGCCTCTCCTCGCACATCCTCATTCTCCACCTCTGGCACGCCGTAGAGTCTCAGGTTCCATCTTCTTGTATATTGTTCCAGATCAGTGAGACGTCTATGGTAGACATTGCTATTCTTTTCCACACTTTTTTCAACTTTTGCCACTCTTGTTTTCACATTCTTGATTTCACCACATGCAAACTCCAGTCTTTTTCAAGGCTTCGATAACCATGGTGTTTGCGCCTACCATTTTCTCAATGGCGTCAGACTTGGAGTTGATGAGTAAGGAGAGGGTAGCCATGATGTCAGAGTTCATGTTGGGTTTTTTGGAGGGTGGAGGTTTGCACGGAGTAACCGGTAAAGAGGGGAATTCGTCATCTTCAACAGCATTCGAAAGCATGATATTATCCATAGGGCAAGCGTAGTTATGGCAGTTGTCTATAAGCACGTTCTTCTGTTGTTGATCAGCAATAGAACGGCTAACTTCTTCCTTTCTTTTTTTGTCACGACTTCGCATGGACATACCAAAATAAATGATCCAATTCTTATTCCAGTCACAGGAAAGTTCTTATATCTTGAACAAATAAAAATAGTAATGACTGTAAACTTGTTTTTTTTCACAATCTTTCTGAAGTTTGGTGCGGAGCTCGGTAAAAAAAGCGTTCTTCTTCGATTAAGTTTAACAGCGGTTGGCATCCAATAAATGTTGCATTACCGCCAGCTACTAGACTGGAGTATAACTCCTTTATACTTTGCTTGGGGAAAAAACAAACAAATACCCTACCATCTAACATTCAACTTTTTCTAAAAATACCATTCTCCACTATTTCAATATATTTAGTCCTACTTCAAGCCAATAGCCTGAACGGATGGGACACCAACACTTAACACACCCTGTAACTATTCTGACATCAAATCTTGCACACCCAAATAGCTCTCTGCAGCTGCCACCACAACCTCAATTTTCTGCGATTTACGTTCCATCCCTGCAGTACAGTTGATAACCGTTGCTATAAATCCCCAAAATCCAGTCTTACTGAAACATATCACTTGTTGGTTTATCCCTCTGTACTGGTACAGATATTCTACTCAGAACCACTCCTCTTAGGATCCCTCCCACTTGACCCATCTTCCTCTACAATACTTTCTTCACTGCCTCAGCATATGACACCTTCTGCACTACTCTAACCCTGGAAACCTCAACCTGCCTCTCTCGCACGGGACATTTCTGATCCCCAGCCCAATGGGCACACCTACAATTAACACATTCCACTACTTTCCCCAATGCTACACCTTCCTTTGTCTCGTGCCCTTCTGCACACTTCTCACACCTAGGAACCTTCCTCCTACACACTGCTGCCACATGCCCATAAGCTTGACACCTGTAACAACGTAATGTATTCTACACAAAAGCTCGTACAGGATAGCTTATATATCCTAACGTCACTTTGTCGGGCAAAGACCTAACATCATAACTCAAAAGAAAGACAATGACTCTTCTGTCACAGACATCTTTATCCTGATCCTCGGTGCAATCCTCAGGCTCAGAGAACTTCACCACACCTACCACCTCCAATACGTTGCCCTCATTCACTTCCATTTATCCTCCGGTCTTCAGCTCACTCTGCTTACACTTTCTACCATTCTTCTTTAACAAACCATCTCCATTTTCCACCATTTTTAACCAACTCAAGCTCACCATCTTCCTCCCTCCCTCTTTTAGACCTCCTCTGCCTCTCTTTTTCCTCTCCATTCCTCCTCCGTATTCCAAGTATAAGTCTCCTTACGATGGCGTAATCTCAATCGCACTCCACACTGCCCTTTCCCACCTGGACAAAAGGAACACCTATGTGAGACTACTGTTCATTGACTACATCTCAGCGTTCAACACCATAGGGCCCGCAAAGCTCATCACTAAGCTAAGGACCCTGGGACTAAACACCTCCCTCTGCAACTGGATCCTGGAGTTCCTGACAGGCCACCCCCAGGTGGTAAGGGTAGGCAACAACACATCTGCCACACTGATCCTCAACACCGGGGCCCCTCAGGGGTGCGTGCTTAGGCCCCTCCTGTACTCCCTGTTCACCCACGACTGCGTGGCCAAGCACGACTCCAACATCATCATTAAGTTTGCTGACGACACAACAGTGGTAGACCTGATCACTGACAATGATGAGACAGCCTATAGGGAGGAGGTCAGAGGCCTGGCAGTGTGATGCCAGGACAATAACCTCTTCCTCAATGTGAGCAAAACAAAGGAGATGATCATGGATTACAGGAAACATCGACGGGCTGTAGTGGAGCGTGTTGAGAGTTTCAAGTTCCTTGGTGTCCACATGTTAGAATAATTTGTATGTGTTAGGATAATGACTTAAGTGTACCACTCTGAAATTGTAGGATAGGGGGAAAAGTTTGATAATTATGAGAAGATAAAACCAGGATGGGGGTAGATCTGTTAGTAGTGTAATACTATGATGTTATATTCTTTAGTAGGGATGTAAACAGAGTGAAGTTGTAGAGTAGATAATAGAAAATCATTAGAGGGTTTCAAACCAAGAGGGACCCAACGGGGGAGGGGAGGTGAAAGCCTTGAAGAATGAGACAACTTTTATGGCTCTTTGTGGTTAGTGGAAAAGCACTGGTTGTTTGAGAAGGGAGTGGTCTAAAGATAGGAATGTATGTGTGTATTATAAAAGGACTGAGTCCTCATTTTTGACTTTAGAGCTCTCATGAATAAAGATTGTTGAACTTTTCTTTATAAAATCTGAGACTTTGCCCAATTATTAGTGAATCAAGGGTCTTACAAACCTCGTTGAATTGGTTAAAGATTAAATGCATTATTGGGATTAAAAATTCCCATAACACCACATCACCAACAAACTATCATGGTCCAAACACACCAAGACAGTCAGGAAGAGGGCACGACAACACCTTTTCCCCCTCAGGAGACTGAAAAGATTTGGCATGGACCCAGATCCATCCAGGACCTATATACTAGGCGGTGTCAGAGGAAGGCAGAAAAAAATTGTCAAAGACTCCAGTCACCCAAGTCAGACTGTTTTCTCTGCTACCGCACAGCAAGCAGTAGCGGAGCGCCAAGTCTAGGTCCAAAAGGCTTCTAAACAGCTTCTACCCCCAAGCCATAAGATTGCTGAACAATTAATCAAATGGCCAGCCGGACTATTTACATTGACCCCCCTTTGTTTTTACACTGCTGCTACTAGCTGTCTATTATCTATGCATTGTCACTTTACCCCAACCTACATGTGGAAACTACCTGTACCCCCGCACATTGACTCGATACTGGTACCCCCTGTATATAGCCTCGATATTGTTGTGTAATTTTATTGCGCTACTTTTTACTTTAGTTTGTTTAGTAAATATTTTGTTAGCTCTATTTCTTGAACTGCATTGTTGGTTAAGGGCTTTTAAGTAAGCATTTCGCGGTAAGGTAACACCTGTTGTATTCGGCGCATGTGACAAATAACATTTGATTTGATAATACTACACTTCTGACATACATCTTGTTCTTGCCGTGTCAAGGCACGCCATTTAACCGCCTGTCACAATCTCTGTACATTCAGCACAAACCCCTCTGAATGTAGCGCTCAACAGTGCATCCCACTTGTAAAGCAGCTGTTTTGTCTTGATGTTCTTCTTTATCAATAACTACCGCAACGCTTTTCCATTTCAAACAAGCGCACTCTTTCTCCCGATTCCTCGTTTCGCTTGCTGTGAAGCAGCACAGTAGTGGTCAAATTCCTCCCTTGACGGCTTCACAACCCTGTCAGCTGCGTCACGCCCTAACCATAGAGAGCCCTCTGGGTTCTCTATGGTGTATAGGTCAGAGCGTGACTAGGGGGGGTTTCTAGCGTTTGTATTTCTATGTTGGTGGTTTGTATGGTTCCCAATTAGAGGCAGCTGGTAATCGTTGCCTCTAATTGGGGATCATATTTAGGTAGCCCTTTTTCCCACCTGTGTTTGTGGGATATTGTTTTGTGTGAGTGCATTCAGCACCACGGAGTTCATGGTCGTTGTATGTTTATTGCTTTTTTGTTTAAGTTTTCACTGCAAATAAAGATGTGGAACTCAACACACGCTGCACCTTGGTCCGTCCATTATCACGACCGTGACAAGCTGATTTGGGAATTTGTAGTTGGGTAGTTCTTGGTAAGGATGGCAAGAACGAACAAACATCACACAGTAATTGATGTTCTGAATTTAAACCCTCGCCATTCTCTCGTGTTTTCCCATTACTTTAGCCAGTGTAAATCAGTGAAACAACATTGATTGTCATAATCGTCGTCGTCAGAAGAGGAGAAATCATCGGACCAATATGCAGCGGTTATATAGGGCTAGTGCGAGGAGCAGGAACAGGGTACACTGGGTCTTGAATACGTACTGGAGGTCTGGAGCGCACAGCCTGCACAACCCATCCTGGCTGGATTGTCACTGTAGCCCTGCACGGGCGGAGTGCTGGTACAGGGCGAACTGGGCTGTGCTGAGGCATGATGGCTGCCGTGCGTAGAGCAGGCGCAGGGTAGCCTGGGCCTAGGAGACGCACTGGTGGCCGGATGTGCTGTGCCGGCGCACTTCTCCCTGGCTGGATGCCCACTCTAGAACGGCACTTGCGGGGGCTGGTATCAACCGTACCGGACTGTGCGTGCGGATGGGCGAGACCGTGCGCACTTCCGCATAGCACGGTGCTCTCAACACCAAACGCTCCCCATAATAAGCATGAGGAGTTGGTTCAGGCCTATTGCCTGACTTAATCCAACTCCCCGTGTGCCCCCCCCAAGACATTTTTTGGTGCTGCCTCCTCACCTCCTGAAATGGAGGATATAGTGCCTCATACCTCCGTCGCTCAGCCTTTGCTGCCTCCAGCTCCTCCTTCGGGCGCCGGTACTCCCCTGCCTGCCTCCAGGGTCCCTTTCCATCCATTATTTCCTCCCATGTCCACTACTCAAAGTAGCTCTCCTGCTGCTCCCTCCTCCGCTGCTTGGTCCTTAGTTGGTGGGTGGTTCTGTCACAAGCGTCGTTATAGGTAGTGGACCAACCTGCAGCGGGTAAAGTGAACATCTTCTTTTATTGAAGGAAACCAAAACACTTACACAAAACAAACAACGAAACAGTCCCGTAAGGTGCATAGACTAAACAGGAATCAACCACCCACAAACACAAGTGAAAACAACAAACAGCTGCCTCTGATTGGAGGTCATTGACAAAACTAACATAGACATAGAAAAACTAGAAAACCACATAAAAACATAGAACATAAACCAAAATCCCCGAAACACACTAAACAAACACCCCCTGCCACGCCCTGACCAAACTACAATAACAAACAACCCCTTTTACTGGTCAGGACTTGACATTGATGGCTTCAGCAATGCACAGCTTCAAATCAAATCACATTGTATTTGTCAAATGCGCCGAATGCAACAGGTGTAGATCTTACAGTGAAATGCTTACTTACAAGCCCTTAACCAACAATGCAGTTTTAAGAAAAATAAGTGTTAAGTAAAAAACAAAAGTAGCAAATAATTAAAGAGCAGCAGTAAAATAACAATAGCGAGGCTATATACAGGGGGTACCTGCACAGAGTCAATGTGGGGGGCACCGGTTAGTCGAGGTAATTGAGGTAATATTTACATGTAGGTAGAGTTAAAGTGACTATGCATAGATAATAAACAGAGTAGCAGAATCTTAAAAGATGATATAGGTTTAGGATGATATAGTTGACATAGGATCTAAAATACAATAAGGCTGTCTGTCTTTATTTATAAATAATATGTTTAAGGCCTGAATGGACCAGTCATGTTCATCATCACACAGATCAGAGGTCTGATAGCATACACACAGTTTAAACAAGAGAGATGTTTGATGTAGGGGGAAGTCACATGGATGTCTACCATGGCTGAATGTGTCACTAAATTCAAGATGATGACCATTCTTTCCACTCTTCAGAGGAAACTCAGCTGACAGTGAAATAACTACATCAAGCTCACAATGGAATAGACAAAAGTATGCTCCAGAATCAACAATGTTTCTTCACTGATCACTGTGTGGAGGGGTGATGGTGATATAACCCAAACCTGTTTTCTCTGTCTGATTGTCGCTGTAACCTAATTAGCATCCTCCTTCATGCATTTACATGAAAGGATTAGAGGTAGCCCACCACTTCATTTATTGGTTTAAACAGAGTGCATGCACTCCAGGTATGTTTGATCTTGGGATGAGGGTAGAATAGGATTATCTAGAGGTGGAACAGACAGATGTGAAAATATAGTTGCTTCTCCACAAATATTTTTCAACAGACTCGATGATTAGTTTCTTTCCCCAAAAAACTATTTTCATCATTCAATTGCCATTGATTGCTGTGTCCCATCCTGAGGGGGTGTAGTTTCCCTCCACTCTGACACCCCACCCTCATCGAACCCAAGCCCAGAAAATACCAGCAGAAAGGAGCATTACAATACATCTATCTGACACATTATCTTATGAATTTACATTATTTCGTGATCTTATAGATTCCAGTAATTCCTCATGGTTAATAACAATACTCTGTTTACATACTTAAATCATTGGTATTTGTAATGACTCGGGCCCCAAGGTTTCCTAATTAGGTTACATGGTCTGGGTAAACTCCTGGCCCTAGCAGCGCTGACAGTACAGCTGACATGTATATAAGTCCCTCTTCCTTTTCTGTCATTGCCCAATCCTGTTACTGTGATCTGAAGAACTAGCTTTCCTTTTCTGTGGAACTTGGAGTTCTTTCCCAATTTACTACTTCTCCAGGGAATGTTAGGGAAGTTTCTATAAGCCTGCTGTAGGCTGTGTTGGTGGTTTGTTTGCTGAATCACTGTGTGAGTGTGTTCTCACTCCTCTTTGCCTCCCCTCCCCCTTCCTTGATTCTAGAATCTACAACCCTTACCTGCCTTAAGTGTGCTATGCAGACACACCCGGCAATTCTGCATCAACCAATCACAGACAAGGGAGAGACACCCAGGAGGTGTACTTCCTGTATTTAGTGAGAGAGTCAGCGAGATTCAGCAAGCTTTATCTCGGGGTCAACAGTAACTGATCACGTCAGTGTGGGAGGAAGGAGAACAGATTGATTTGTGGGATACAGTCCGTGGCCTGTCGTTTGCTTTGTCCAGATTCCTCTGTTCATTAACAGTGGCTGTGAAGACAAGACAGAGAGAAAAAGAGGGGGAAGATAAGTGTAAATCTGTTCAGACTTGTTTGGGAATTTGAGCAGGGAAGGAGGGAGGAGGGGTGAAACAGCAAGAAGGAGAAGAGCAGAGGGGAGAGGTTGACAGACATATCGAGAAGAAAACAGATGCGGAGAGAGTCAGAGGGTCACGATTGGATTAAAGTTGAAATAGAACTTTGTTTGCCTTTCTGATCCCCCCCCCCCCCCCAGATCTGGAGAGGAAGGAGGATTGCTTGTGTTGTGCAATCCTTGTTAGTTCACACTACTGAACTAATTGAGAGCTGCAGAGAGAAGGGAGACTAGAGCTCCCTAGCGTACTAAACTCAGGTGAGTCCCTCAGATCTCTTTACTGTGTTTCTCTACTGATCTACCAGTCATTCTACAGTTCTAACATTGATTCATGGCTAATTTGTCTAGTGGTTTATGTGTTAGATGTGTTTTCATTGTGTGTAAGAGAGTCCTGTTTTAGGGTTAGTTGGTGTGCTGAGCGATGTTATGTGGACTGTGCTATGCAGACGTGTGCTGTGCTGCGTTCAATAAATCAGTGTTCCCAGGTGTCACATAATCTGCTGAGCTGTTTCTGTAATTTTCTACAACACTTTGCTGTTGGCTCTGTTGTTGTATAGATACTTGGTGCTCCAAGCGTAAAGGGAAAAGATCATTTAAAGGGAAAATCCACCTCAAGCAGTTAGCAGTAGAATCCATTGAGTTAAAGTGTATTGAAATACAGGGTTGGCTATTGTGGGTTGGCTATTAACTGTTGTCTGACTAAAGGTTGTGATGCTGTGGTCTCAAATTGGTCGCATAAACACATTGTTGCATGGGGTTCTTATCATCATAACACCCACAGTTATAACACATTGGACTTGTGTTGTATTATAGTTACAGTATTTTCACCTTTTTGTAATTTACATTTTTTTTTACTTCCAATTTGAATAAATGAATAGTGAAGCATTGGTCAGGGCTGGTAAAGACACTAGGCCACTATTCAGCTTCAGTGTTCGAGGGCCACAATAGGCATAATGTTGTTGTTAACCTTCCATTTTCATTGATCTCCAACATTCCTTTATCTCCATTTAGTGATTGAAAGTGTTGCTACTTCAAGTGATTCTATTGGTTGTAGCAGTATCCTTGCAGAATGTCCAGATTGTGATGAATTATACATTAATGAGAGAATATTACCATCTTTCAGGTTCTAAAAAAAGTATGTTACCATGGGGACTAAACGCCCCAGTCTGACTCCCTTTGACACATTTGATCCATCCAATCAAAGCGCTTCCTACCGGAACCCTCAGCCAATCAGCCAGATCTGCCGCGAAACAAGTCCCAGACCTGGAACTGTGGCCCGGACAGACAGAGAGAGGGAGAGGATCCGAGAGGAGGAATGGAGGAGAGAAAGAGAAATGGAGAGATTGAAGGACAAAACAAGAAATAGAAGAAAAGAGATGGAACCCGGACCAAGAGAGAGGAACAGAGAGAAGGAGGAAAGGGAATGGAGAGAGCGAGAAAGGGGGAGAGCGGGAGAGAGACGTGCCAATGGAAGACCTACTTCAAATCTGGAGATTAGGAACGACAGAGACAGAGAAAAGGAGAGAAAGAAAGGAGACACGTTTCCTAGAATGATAAAAAATAGTAAAGAGAGAGACAGAAGAATGAGTGCATTTGTGGAGGAAGATGTGGGGAAAGAAGGAACGAGACAATTGGAGAGACAGAAGGGAACAGAGATGGATGACTGGGAGAGAGAACGAGAGACAGCAGCAAAGATACAGCGGTATCGAGATGCAGAGAGGGACTTCCAAAGGTACAGAGAGAGGGAGAGGGAGAGGGAGAAGGAGAGAATCAGGGCACAGGAGGACGGAGAGAGAAATGGAGGGAAGCCCATGGAGGATAAGACAGTGAGACGGAGGGAGAGAGCGAGGGAAGCGGAGACAGATTTCAGAGAGAGGAGAAGAGAGAGGGATTCAAAGGGCAATGACCTATGGAGCAAAAGAGAGAGGTATATGGATGGAGAGAGAGAGAGGTCAAAACTCCGGCAGGGAGAAAGGGAGGTTAGAAGAAGAGAGGGAGATTCACAGAACTATTCGGATAGAGAGGGCAGGGATGGAAGGAGGGAAGGAAATACAGAGGGACAGAGGGACACCATGAGTGAGGGAGACAGTGATGGAGAGAAGTGGAAAGAGAGAGTGAGGGATGACAACAGAAGAGAACTGAAACATCCTCATAGTAAAAGTGAGGGGGACAATGAGGGGAACGCAGCATGGGATAGAGTGAGGGAGAAAGAGAAGGAGAGACAGAAATGGAGAGGGGGGGAGATATACAGAGAGAGGGGTGGAAAGAGAGATGCTTATAGACCGAGAGTGAGGGAAGGGGACAGGGACAGGGATGGAAAGAGCGACATGGAGAGATACAGAGAGAGGGACAGGAGAAAAGTGAGGGAAGTGGAGAGAGAGAGGGATGAGGTGAAAGAAGGGGGCAGACGAGAGGATGGACCAAGGGAAAGGAGGGACCCGGAGAAAGTGAGGGAGGGAACACAGTCCAATGTAACTGGAGAGAGAGGGAAGCGGATGGATGGAGAAAGATTCAGAGAGAGGGAGAGATATTCCAAGGGGGAGGATGAAGAGAGGAGGCGCAGGGAGAAGAAGGACAGAGAGACAGATCCCAAAAGGGAGGGAGGAGCAGACGGAGCTAGTCAATCGCTGAGTGAGACAGCCCCAAGGGTGCCACCACGAGTCCAGAGCAGCGGAGAATGGAGCAGTGACATAGAGAGGGAAAGAAAATGGAGAAGAGGAAGAGAAAGTCATGAAGAGAAGGAGTCAGAGGGAGATGTGGACAGGGGGCAGAGAGAGTGTAGTGAAAAAGAGAGACCAGATAGAGTGAGGGGGAGAGAAGAAGGAGAGGAGGAGACGATACCAAAGCGCCCTGAGCAACGGAGGATGTGGTTATTACCACAGAGGGTCAGATATAACAAAGACTCCTCTTTAGAGGATGAGGTTATAGAGCGAGAAAGAGACAGGCACACTAACAGATGGAGAGATAGAAGTGAAGAAGAGGACAGATCCGTGGAACAAAGGACAGGCAGAGAAAAAGAGAGGAAGACAGAGGGAGAAGGACAAGAGGATAGGTCGGTGGAACAAAGAAAGTCCATAGACGAAGAGAGAAAAACTGAGAGGGAGGGTGGGAGGGAGAGGTATTCGGAGAGAGGGTTAAATGTAGATGAAGATGATGAGACAGAAGCCTGGAGGAGTTATAGCAGAGGAGAGGAACACCAGACTTACAGCGATGGAGAGAGAGAGGAACGCTGGCAGAGGGACAGTGAGACAGAGAGAGAGAATGTGACAGATAACGCAGAGGGTGACAGAGAGGAAGAAGGAGGAAGTGATAGATATGCACGGTTCGAGAGCGATGGAGGAAGTGAGAGAGAGTGGGAAGGAGGGAGAGATAGAATCCCTTCCTCTGAGGACGGCTTTATCACTGTGTCCAGCGGTGGAGAAGAGGAGTTTGAGGACTGCAAGGAATTCTTGGAAGTTGGGGTTGCTAATCATGTTACAAGGCAACCTATTGGCTTTCAGGGGAGCGAGGGAGAGATGGAGAGAGGTGGAGGGAGAAGACATGAAAGAGAGAGAGAAAGAACAGAAGAGCGGACAGAGCAAAATGATGATGCAGTGGAGGGAGAGGTGAATGACGGAAAGGGGAAGAAGCAACCCACCTATGTGTTCTGTGTGATTGGACAAACACTGCCCAGGTCAAAACCTAATCAGACAGCAGTCTTGGGTGACTTGGAATCAGAGCAGACCAATCAAAATCCTGGATATGGTGATAGGGACAGTGGTGACATAACACACCCTTCCAGAGATGGAGACCAAGGGGCAAAGAATGAGAGAAAAATAGTGAAGGATGAGATCCATGTGCCAAAGGAGGAGAGAACAGACACAGAAGAGAGCTCCATAGTGGACGTCAGTCACACCACCCTAGAACGAGAGAGCGGAGAACGACTGAAGGTCATGGAGGAGAACCCATACGCTGAGAGAGAGCGAAGGAGAAACTCTGAGACCGAAAAACTCCTCAAAGAGTGGAGAGAAAGACATAAAGAGTACACAGAAATAAGAGAGAGGGACCCAACAGACAGGAGGAGGACAGAACCAGAGATAGGTCCATCTTCACATCCCAGTGGAGAGTACCACCACCATGGGGTTCCTGTAGTTGACCAAGCCACCTCTGACCAGAATAACCCTGGAGTGATGAGCCCAGAGGAAGCTGTGGCCATCCAAATCTGTATAAGGGGAGCCTGGAGCACAGAAGAGGAGGCCAAGCGCCACTCCCAGGCCTCACAAATGAAGTGGGCCAAGAACGTATTGAGCGAGATCCTTGGCAGCTCGGAGGAACACGCCCTCGGCAACCCCCAGCCAGAGTCACAGGGAGGTCAAGAGGTCAGCCAGACTGCGAGAGGGACCGAGAGGGTAGAAGAGGAGCTAGAGGAAGAAAAGGATGAGACGCCAGAGGGGGGAGGAGCCTCAACCGTCTATGCCACGGTTCAGAAGAGGACGAAGCATGGGAGGAAGTCGGTGGAGGCGAGGCTGGCTGAACGGGAGGCAGAGCCAGGGAAGGTGGAGGATGAGAGAGGTACAGGGGAGAAACTAACAGACATGCATACTGAGGCTTTCACAGCTATGCTTGGTGATGGCAAACCCATAGACCTGCATGCTGCCCTGACCCTACACAATACTCATGGTGACACACCTACAGACAGACAGGGAGAGGAGGTGGAGGATAACAATGTGTGTGCGGACAGACAAACAGACAGTCATATACATATCCAGGTAGAGATGGTGACAGAGGATGAGGGTGAGATGGAGAAAGGGGTCGAAGTTGTGGACGAGGTTCATATACTGGATGCAGAGAAAGAAGCGAATGCCCAGAAAGAGGAAGATCTGTTTCTCTCTGTGAGCAACACCCTGTACAAACCAACCAGCTGCCCCAGCCTTATATACAACCCTGATTCAGAACAACCTATCATCCCCATAGAGGAAAAGACGGAGGAAGAAGGGGAGAAAGAGAGGCCTGTGGGAGAGGGGGAAGAGAATAGTGTGGTAGAGGGGGAAGAGAATAGTGTGGTAGAGGGGGGAGAGAATAGTGTGGTAGAGGGGGGAGAGAATAGTGTAGTAGAGGGGGGAGAGAATAGTGTGGTAGAGGGGAAGCAGGAAAAGAGGATAGAAGATGGGACCGACGACAGGGGGAAAGTGGGAGAGGCGACTGAGGAGAGGAAAGTGGACAGGGAGGAGGAGAAGAGGGTAGGAGGGGAAGAGGAGAGGATGAGGGAGGGCAAGGAAGAGAGTAAAAAAACGGGAGGAGGGGGGGTGAAGAGCACTTGTAGTTTCCAAGATTCTGGCACCGATGTTCGGTATAGGAGGCGGGGGTTCCACAAGACAACAGAAAGAAGAAACGAGGAAGAAGAAGAAGGAAGAGGAGATGCGAGGGATCGCAGAACAAGAATATTCCAGGCGTCAGGTGAGAAAGACAGAAAAAGGAGGAATAAATCAAGAGAAAAGCAGCTCAACACCTAACACAGATTAACATTAGAATATCCTAATTATGATCTTATTACTCAACTCATTTCATGATCATCTCATTTTGTCAACCTAACCAAAGCTTTAAGAACGCCAGACAGAAGAGTTCAAACTTTTTAATTTGAAGACAGTTATATAAACAAACGTTAATTCTTAGTTATTGATACCCACATGAAAAAATACTATAGTATACTATGGTATAAATACTATATTATAAACCAGGTGGTTCGAGCCCTGAATGCTGATTGTCTGAAAGACGTGGTATACCAGACTGTCTCACACTGGTATGACAAAATTACTTTTTACTGTTCTAATTACATTGGTAACCAGTTTATAATAGCAATAAGGTACTTCAGGGTTTGTGGTATATGGCCAATATACCGCAGCTAAGGGCTGTATCCAGGCACTCCTCGATACGTTGTGCATAAGAACAGCCCTTAGCTATGGTATATTAGCCATATACCTGTTACAACTGTCAGAGTGATCGGACCAACGCGCAGCATGGATGTAGTTCCACATCTTTTTATTTATAGTGAAACGTTGCAATACATCAAATACTAGAAATGCAAAAAAACAACAAAACGTGACGAAGAGAGGAAAACACACTACTCAAAATTAACAACCCACAAACCCAAAAGGAAAACCCCCCTACTTAAATATGATCTCCAATCAGAGGCAACGAGGACCAGCTGCCTCCAATTGGAGATCAACCCCAAAAAACAACAACATAGAAATAGAAAACCTAGAACACAAAACATAGAAATAGAATACAAGAAACCCAACCAAAACCGCCTGTCATGCCCTGACCCATCTACTATAGAAAATGACCTCTTACACTGGTCAGGACGTGACAGTACCCCCCCCCCCCCAAAGGTGCAGACCCCGACTGCACACAAAAACCCCCAACAAAACAACCAAAAACACAAGGAGAGGGTATGGAGGGTGACAAAAGTCTATGGCAGCTCTGGTGCTAAACCCAGAACCTTCCTATCCCTCCAATCCTCCAGCAATGGAGGTGGCTCCAGCTCCGGGCGTAACCCCGTTCTGCCCGCAGATCCCTCCGCTTCTGTAACACCGACATGTCGATCATTATTAGAAGAATCGGACTGTAGATCATTACCGGAAGCTCTGTGCTGCAGACCACCGCTGGAGGATCTGGGCTGCAGGCCACCGCTGAAGGTTCTGGGCTGCTGTCCACCGCTGAAGGCTCTGGGCTGCTGGCCGCCACTGAAGGCTCTGGGCTGCTGGCCGCCGCTGAAGGCTCTGGGTTGCAGACCGCCGCTGGAGGCTCCGGACTGGGAGGCATCGCTGGAGGCTCCGGACTTGGGAGCGTCGCTGGAGGCTCCGGACTGGGAGGCGTCGCTGGAGGCGCCGGACAGGGAGGCGTCGCTGGAGGCTCCGGACTGGGAGGCGTCGCTGGAGGCTCCGGACTGGGAGGCGTTGCTGGAGGCTCCGGGCTGAGGAGCGTCGCTGGAGGCTCCGGGCTGAGGTCCGTCTCAGTAGGTTCCGGGCTGAGGTCCGTCTCAGTAGGTTCCGGGCTGAGGTCCGTCTCAGTAGGTTCCGGACTGTAGGCCGTCTCAGTAGGTTCCGGACTGTAGGCTGCCTCAGTAGGTTCCGGACTGTAGGCCGTCTCAGTAGGTTCCGGACTGTAGACCGTCTCAGTAGGTTCCGGACTGTAGGCCGTCTCAGTAGGTTCCGGACTGTAGGCCGTCTCAGTAGGTTCCGGACTGTAGGCCGCCTCAGTAGGTTCCGGACTGAAGACCGTCTCAGTAGGTTCCGGACTGTAGGCCGTCTCAGTAGGTTCCGGACTGTAGGCCGTCTCAGTAGGTTCCGGACTGTAGGCCGTCTCAGTAGGTTCCGGACTGAAAAACGTCGCCGGAAGCTCTGGACGGGGAACTGGCGCCGGAAGCTTCGGACGGGGAACTGTTGCCGGAAGCTCCGGACGGGGAACTGTCGCCGGAAGCTCCGGACGGGGAACTGTCGCCGGAAGCTCTGGACTGGGAATGTGAACTGGAATCCTGATGTGTGGTACTGGCATGGGTGGCACCAGACTGGTAACCCCCACCTCAGGACGAATGCAGGGAGCAGGAACAGGACACTCCGGAATGGGCATGCGCACTGGAGGTCGGATGGGTGGAACTGGTTTAGGTGGTGCCAGACTGGTAACACGCACCTCAGGACGAATGCAGGGAGCAGGAGCAGGACACTCCGAACTGGGCATGCGCACTGGAGGTCTGATGCGTGGAATTGGCCTAGGTGGCGCCAGACTGGTAACACGCACCTCAGGACGAGTGCAGGGAGCAGAAACAGGACGTACCGGGCTATGGAGGCAAACTGGAGACTGGGCATGCTGAGCAGGCCTACTCCTTTCTGGCTGAATGATCATCCTCGCCCTACACCGGTGAGGAGCTGGCACCGAGCGAACCGGGCTGTGAATGCGTATGGGCAATATATTGCGAATCACACCATAACCCATTGCTCCTTCATCCACTTGTTCCTCAGCACGCCCGCTCCGTAGTGCTCTTTCTGCCAGTACCTCTCTTCAGAATCTTGCGTCGAGCTCCGCGCTTGACTCCCTGACTGGCTCCTGTCTGCTCCACGGCTCTCTCCGATACGCACGGGAAGTTAGATCAGGTCTCCCCCCTGATGTCGCCAAACTCCCCGTATGCCCCCCCCAAAATTGTTTTTTGGGGTTTGCCTCTCCGCCTTGCCTATTGTTGGATATAGGGCCTCGTAGTATCGTCGCTCCCTCTTTGCTTCTTCAATTTCCTCCTTCGGGCGTCGATACTCCCCAGCCTGCATCCAAGGTCCTTTTCCATCCAAAATTCCCTCCCAAGTCCATTCCTCCAGATACTCCTTACCATGCTGCTTGGTCCTTTTGTGGTGGGTTGTTCTGTCGCGACTGTCAGAATGATCGGACCAACGCACAGCATGGTTGTAGTTCCACATCTTTTTATTTATAGTGAAACGTTGAAATACACCAAATACTAGAAATACAAAAAAAACGTGACGCAGAGAGGAAAACAGACTACTCAAAATTAACAACCCACAAACCCAAAAGGCAAAACCCCCTACTTAAATATGATCTCCAATCAGAGGCAACGAGGACCAGCTGCCTCCAATTGGAGATCACCCAAAAAAAACAACAACATAGAAATAGAAAACCTAGAACACAAAACCTAGAAATAGAAAACAAGAAAACCAAGCAAACACCCCCTGTCACGCCCTGACCCATCTACTATAGAAAATGACCTCTTACAAGGGTCAGGACGTGACAATACCACTACCCATCTGGCCTATTTGCTTAAGTATTCTCTGTAGTGTTTTTGCAGACTTTACTATAGTATTCACTGTAGTGTTTTTGCAGAATACTGGAATACTGTAGTATTTACTGTAGTATACTGTATTATTTACAGTTAACTATAGTATAAATACTGTAGTAAAATAACTGTAGTATGTACAAAAGTAATTAATGTAGTGTTTTTGCAAATTGTAATATACTGTAGTATTTACTGGAGTGTTTTTGCTGACTGTAGTGTTTTTGTGGACATTACTGTAGTATTTACTACAGTGTTTTTCTTCTGGATAATACTGTAGTATTTACTACAGTGTTTTTCTTCTGGATAATACTGTAGTAATTACTATAGTATTCTACAGTATGTTACAACATTCTATAGTAAGTATTGTAGTATTCTATAGTAAACTGTAGTATTTTTTCATGTGGGATCTCACAAAACTTTTAATGAGATCCAACCTCTGATGCTAACTAACCCAACCTTACCACAACTGTGGAATTCTGTTTTGTTGTTTAAATTTCCTTATCTTGAGGTATGAATTTCATCATTAGTTCATTGAAGTGATTTTATGCGGAGACTTACAAGAAACTGCCATCAGCTGAGTCACTGAAATGGGGAAGGAGGCGGGGGAAAGGGAGGACGACAGTGGAGGTGGGGACAGTGTGGCAATCCCAGAATCTCGCAATAAATAGGCAGGGTTAAACTGTCTGGAACCAGAACTCATTCCTTCTCCATTACTCTTCTATCCATTCTATCCCAGCTCTGTTTTCAGTTCAGTAGTTCTGTTTAGAGCACACCACCTAGAGAGGAACACAGCCAGGGGAGTTTTGCAAACAAACCAATCCTTGTTTCTGTAACCAAAACAGCTCTGACTGTTCTGTTCTGTAGGCCATATTGGGCTGAGCTGTTCTCAGCCACAGTATATTACATTATTGGGTTATGTTGCTCCATCTCTCTGGACTACAATGGAACCAATATGTTCTGCTTCCAGATGATGAGGAGGAGGAGATGAGCTTCAACTGGGGAGACGTGGACCTGAGGTGAGTAGAAGATAGCAGTGGAGAGGGAGGGGGCATATGTAATGTTAGTGCACTGGGCTACCACAGTGACTGTGTGTTTTTATTACATTGTCATATTTTATGGCCACTTGCCATGTATAGAGTCAGTCTTTTGATGTCATGCATGCAATAAGTACAGTTAGATCTGTTGCCTGCAATTTAACCCTAACACTGGGCTGTGTTAGTGCCTGAGTTAAAATAGTAGAGATAAAATGTACCACACTACTTCTGTAGATGAAGTGTGGACGATTCCCTGTCCTGACTCCTGCCTCTCCCTCTGTCCAGGAATGTCACGGATACCATCAGAATGGCTAGGAGGAACTCCAAATTTTACAGTGAGTATCTCTGCTATACCTCTACTGCTCTACCCCACTGCACTACTTCTACTGCTCAACTTCTACAGCTATACCTCTACTGCTCTACCCCACTGCACTACTTCTACAGCTATACCTCTACTGCTCTACCCCACTGCACTACTTCTACTGCTCTACCCCACTGCACTACTTCTACTGCTCAACTTCTACAGCTATACCTCTACTGCTCTACCCCACTGCACTACTTCTACTGCTCAACTTCTACAGCTATACCTCTACTGCTCTACCTCTACTGCTCTGCCTCTACTGCTCTACCTCTACTGCTATACCTCTACTGCTCTACCCCACTGCACTACTTCTACTGCTCAACTTCTACAGCTATACCTCTACTGCTCTACCTCTACTGCTCTGCCTCTACTGCTCTACCTCTACTGCTATACCGCTACTGCTCTACCCCACTGCACTACTTCTACTGCTCAACTTCTACAGCTATACCTCTACTGCTCTACCCCACTGCACTACTTCTACTGCTCAACTTCTACTGCTATACCTCTACTGCTCTACCTCTACTGCTCTGCCTCTACTGCTCTACCTCTACTGCTATACCTCTACTGCTCTACCTCTACTGCTCTACCTCTACTGCTCTACCTCTACTGCTCTACCTCTACTGCACTACCTCTAACGCACTACCTCTACTGCACTACCTCTACTGCTCTACCTCTACTGCTATACCTCTACTGCTCTACCTCTACTGCTCTGCCTCTACTGCACTACCTCTACTGCTCTACCTCTACTGCTCTACCTCTACTGCTCTACCTCTACTGCACTACCTCTAACGCACTACCTCTACTGCACTACCTCTACTGCTCTACCTTTACTGCTCTACCTCTACTGCACTACCTCTACTGCACTACCTCTACTGCACTACCTCTACTGCACTACCTCTAACGCACTACCTCTACTGCACTACCTCTACTGCTCTACCTCTACTGCACTACCTCTACTGCACTACCTCTACTGCACTACCTCTACTGCACTACCTCTACTGCACTACCTCTAACGCACTACCTCTACTGCACTACCTCTACTGCTCTACCTCTACTGCTCTACCTCTAACGCACTACCTCTACTGCACTACCTCTACTGCTCTACCTCTACTGCTCTACCTCTACTGCACTACCTCTACTGCTCTGCCTCTACTGCACTACCTCTACTGCATTACCTCTACTGCACTACCTCTACTGCACTACCTCTACTGCTCTACCCCATTGCACTACTTCTACTGCTCAACTTCTACTGCTCTACCTCTACTGCTCTACCTCTACTGCACTACCTCTACTGCACTACCTCTACTGCATTAACTCTACTGCACTACCTCTACTGCACTACCTCTACTGCACTACCTCTACTGCTCTACCCCATTGCACTACTTCTACTGCTCAACTTCTACTGCTCTACCTCTACTGCTCTACCACAACTGCTCTACCTCTACTGCTCTACCTCTACTGCTCTACCTTTACTGCACTACCTCTAACGCACTACCTCTACTGCACTACCTCTACTGCTCTACCTTTACTGCTCTACCTCTACTGCACTACCTCTACTGCACTACCTCTACTGCACTACCTCTACTGCATTACCTCTACTGCACTACCTCTACTGCACTACCTCTAACGCACTACCTCTACTGCACTACCTCTACTGCTCTACCTCTACTGCTCTACCTCTACTGCACTACCTCTACTGCACTACCTCTACTGCATTACCTCTACTGCACTACCTCTACTGCACTACCTCTACTGCACTACCTCTACTGCTCTACCCCATTGCACTACTTCTACTGCTCAACTTCTACTGCTCTACCTCTACTGCTCTACCTCTACTGCACTACCTCTACTGCACTACCTCTACTGCATTACCTCTACTGCACTACCTCTACTGCTCTACCCCATTGCACTACTTCTACTGCACTACCTCTACTGCACTACCTCTACTGCTCTACCCCATTGCACTACTTCTACTGCACTACCTCTACTGCACTACCTCTACTGCTCTACCCCATTGCACTACTTCTACTGCTCAACTTCTACTGCTCTACCTCTACTGCTATACCTCTACTGCTCTACTTCTACTGCTCTGCCTCTACTGCTCTACCTCTACTGCTCTGCCTCTACTGCTCTACCTCTACTGCACTACCTCTACTGCTCTACCTCTACTGCACTACTTCTACTGCTCAACTTCTACTGCTATACCTCTACTGCTCTACTGCTCTGCCTCTACTGCACTACCTCTACCTCTACTGCTCTACCTCTACTGCACTACCTCTACTGCTCTACCTCTACTGCTCTACCCCTACTGCACTACCTCTACTGCTCTACCTCTACTGCTCTGCCTCTACTGCTCTACCTCTACTGCACTACCCCTACTGGTCTGCCTCTACTGCTCTACCTCTACTGCACTACCTCTACTGCTCTACCTCTACTGCTCTACCCCTACTGCTCTATCCCTACTGCTCTACCCCTACTGCACTACCTCTACTGCTCTACCTCTACTGCACTACCTCTACTGCTCTACCTCTACTGCTCTACTTCTACTGCTCTGCCTCTACTGCTCTACCTCTACTGCACTACCTCTACTGCTCTGCCTCTACTGCTCTACCTCTACTACTTCTACTGCTCTACTTCTAATGCTCTGCCTCTACTGCACTACCTCTACTGCTCTACCTCTACTTCTACTGCTCTGTCTCTACTGCTCTACCTCTACTACTTCTACTGCTCTACTTCTAATGCTCTGCCTCTACTGCACTACCTCTACTGCTCTACCTCTACTGCTCTACTGCACTACTTCTACTGCTCTACCTCTACTGCTCTACTTCTACTGCTCTGCCTCTACTGCTCTACCTCTACTGCACTACCTCTACTGCTCTGCCTCTACTGCTCTACCTCTACTACTTCTACTGCTCTACTTCTAATGCTCTGCCTCTACTGCACTACCTCTACTGCTCTACCTCTACTTCTACTGCTCTGTCTCTACTGCTCTACCTCTACTACTTCTACTGCTCTACTTCTAATGCTCTGCCTCTACTGCACTACCTCTACTGCTCTACCTCTACTGCTCTACTGCACTACTTCTACTGCTCTACCTCTACTGCTCTACTTCTACTGCTCTGCCTCTACTGCACTACCTCTACTGCTCTGCCTCTACTGCTCTACCTCTACTACTTCTACTGCTCTACTTCTAATGCTCTGCCTCTACTGCACTACCTCTACTGCTCTACCTCTACTTCTACTGCTCTGTCTCTACTGCTCTACCTCTACTACTTCTACTGCTCTACTTCTAATGCTCTGCCTCTACTGCACTACCTCTACTGATCTACCTCTACTGCTCTACTGCACTATTTCTACTGCTCTACCTCTACCTCTACTGCTCTGCCTCTCGTTTCTCTCCTTCATCCCTGAGGCACTCCACTTTCACACATCCACTTCTCTGAAATGTATTTTATATGTAATAATATGATAATAATGTTAGTTCAATAGCACCTTTTATGCTTCAATGAGCAGAGAGAGCTAGTCTGTGTTTATGGCTATGTAGGTATGGAATCTGTGAAGGCACATGTATTTCTAGGTTAACTACGCTCCTTGAAATTTGAAATGAAAAGTCAGGAAAATCAAACAACATACTTCCACAGACAGATATCATCTGCCAGTAAAGGTACTGTTAAACAAACATGTCCACAGACAGATTGAAACTGGGACAAGATATGACTGTATAGCAGTGTACTGTGAGTCCCAAGACAGACTTCTTCCTGTGAATGGCTTACTCATGTATACAGTGTGTGCTTGATTTTTGTATTTTCCTAGATTGTTTTCCAGCTCAAACATGTTGTAGGTTTCTTCCATTTTCAGTTCTACTTTCCAACCCAATCGTTTAAACATACCAAAATGGCAGCAGGTTTGCAGGTCTATGAGTCATGATGAAATTGTATGAAATGGGGAAGTCGTGTGTGTGTGTGTGTGAGCGTGCACTCCAGGGCCACAGGCAGGTTTGTGCAGGTATTCATATCTCTTAACGCCAATTAAAACCAACTGTTGCTGCTACAGCATAGCATTCCAAGAAGTGTAAAATGCAAACCATACACTCTGGCTAACACACTTCTCTGTCTCTCTCTACTTTTCCCTCTCTTGATATTTCTCCCCCTAACTCTGTATTTCTTCTCACTGTACTCTTACTGTCTTCCACTTTCTCCTTTGCTCTCTTTCTCTGCCTCTCTCTCACTTGTCCTCTTCATCTATACCCATTCTGTCCCTGTCTAACTTCTCTCTTTCTCTACTCAACTCTCTCATCACCTCTCTTTGCCTTCCCTCCACCTCTCCTCCGTTCTCTCTCTTCCCTCTCCCTCACCCCCTCTCAGATTCCCAGCTCTACCAGGAGTACAGTGAGACGGCTCAGAACAGGGAGATCCTCAGTCAGTCTTGCTCTGACGCCCTCTCCATCTACGAGGAGCTCCCTGTCCCCCTGTCCCCCGTACCCTCCTCCCTGGCCCCCTCGTTCCCTCCTGCCCGCAGACCCTTACCCCGTCTCCCCCCAGTCATCCACCCCCACTCTCTGTCCCTCTCTGGCTCTACCTCCAGTGGCACCAGTGCCAAGTTCCTACCCATACCACAGCCGCCCCAGGCCCCCCCAGCCAGGCCTTCCTCTCCCCGCCTCTCCATCTCCCTCACCCAGTCCCCCAGCCTGTGGCAGGAGATCCCTGAGGTCAGGAACAGTGCTGAGTTTGGGGAGCTGACTGACGACCAGAGACGCCTGCAGGAGGTAAACAAAAACAAACAGTTGACCCTTCAACCAGCAATGTCGATGATGACATTTGCCAGTGATCTAGTAGCTAATGTTGATTTTCTGGAGCCTGGATTTATGGGTCCTTGGGGTAGTTGGAACAGTGCCTGTAATCTCCCCCTCTCCTCTTCCTTTCTTCTTCCTGTCAGGTGCAGTTTGAGGTTGTAACTTCGGAAGCGTCGTACTGTCGTAGTCTGGACATTGTGGTGGATCACTTTGTCAAGTCTAAGCAGCTTGGGGAGCTGTTGACTACTCAGGACAGGAACTGGCTGTTCTCCAGGCTGGCTGATGTTCGAGCCATCAGCCACAGGTGAGAGGACTGGGACTTATTTGTTCGTTCCTCAATCAAGCAAACCCACAGGCTGATTGTCACGGGGTGTCTCTGTGCCCCTCTTTATCTTTTTTCTGTCAACGTTTACCTCATAGTCTTTCTCTGTATTTGTTGTTCTCATAGTTTTCTGTCGAAGCTGGAAGAGAGGGTGGAATCTGATATGATGCACTTCACCGTGTGTGACATCATTGCTCGCCACTGTCAACGCTTCAAGAAGGTCTACGTGCCCTACCTCACCAACCAATCATATCAGGATGCCACTTACCAGAGACTCATGTGAGTCCTCCCCCAGGGTTCACTGATTGGACAGACTCTTTGTATTACTGTACGTTTATGTGTTTACGTTGACTTACAAACAGCACCTTCTTTCTCTCTCTTTCTGTCTGCCTTGCAGGGATGAGAACCATGGGTTCAGGCGGGTAGTGGAGAAATTGGAACGCAGTCCAGTGTGTCAGCGTCTTCCTCTTCGCTCCTTCCTCATCCTCCCCTTCCAGAGGATCACACGAATCAAACTCCTTGTGCAGGTCTGTTTATGTGGCTGTGTGTGTGTATGTTTTAAGTGCACAATCTAAGTATGCGACTCCTTATAATCCTCTCTTCGTCTCGGTCTCACTCTCCCCTTCTCAATCTCTCTCATTCTCCCCATTTGTCTCTGTATTTTTGCCTCAGAACATTGTGAAGAGAACAGCCCAAGGCACAGAGGAGGAGGTCCAGGCCATCAAAGCTATGAAGCTACTGGAGAGAGTATGTTACACCCCCATCCCCTCCTGGTGGTGCACTGTTACATGATGTAGCCAAGAGATAACTGTTAACCATCTCTCTTCTCTCCCTCTGTCCTTCAGTTGATCCAGGAGAGCAATGACAGTATTACTCAGATGAAGAGCATTGAGTCGCTGGTCTCTCTCAGTGCCAGAGTGGACTTTGAATGCAGGGTGTGTAATAAACTACCTCTCCCATGATCCCCTGCATTACATGCTGTCCCTTGAACATATGTGTTGAACTGATCACAATTACAAGTTACAATACAAGTACAGCAGCAAACTTTAACCGAGTTTAACCTATGTGTGTGTGTTGTAGACTCTCCCCCTGGTCAGTCAGTCTCGTAGGCTGGTGAGAGAGGGACCGGTGACTGAGATGATGGATTTCTCTCTGAAGGAAACAGAGAGGAGTGTCTACCTTCACCTCTTCAATGACTACCTGCTGCTGTCGCTGAACAAAGAGTGAGTCCCTTCAGACAAACACACTCACACAACAACCAAAGCAAACCTAGCATTAGGAAATCTAGACCGATATTATTTTTTATTGACAAGTTTTTCAATGTTCTCATCATTGGTCCTTATTAACTCTACACTCCTCTCCTCTTCTCCTCCCTCGTTCTAGAGGGGGCAGGTTCACGGTGATAGACCATGCTCCAGTGTCAGAACTGCGAGCTGAGAACTGTCGTGTCAAACTGCACTCTCTAGAGAAGAACCTTTTCCGCCTCCACCTTAACAAGAAAGCCCTGCTACTTAGCACAGACACACAGTAAGACAGATTGGGTTGTGTGAGTGTGTGCCTGTGTGTGTGTGTGTTACAAAGAATGACAGTGTTACAAAGAGTAGAGTAATCCACAGGTGTGTGTGATTGTGTGTAAAAAGTGTGTTTTCTTGTGATCTTTCAGAGGTGATAAACTGCGATGGATCTCAGCTGTCTCCAGGCCCCATCCTGTTATTGACTACTCTGCAGAACAAGGTGGGTTGGAAAAATTGCTATATTGCCATTCAGCATAGCATGGTCAAACAATGGGGACATCTTGACCCTGCTGTATTTGACCTCTGACGTTCTCTCCCACTCAGACTTCACACAGATGCAGTGCATCCGAGCCTTCGTTGCCCACCAACCAGACGAGCTGTCCCTGGAGAAGGCTGAGGTGATTCTCGTCCACCAGCAGAGCAGCGACGGTAAGGAGGACAGAACCACCCACTTCCTGATTGGTTGTGGGAAGACACAACGTCTCCATACCTCAGTGTTATTGAGTGCTTAAAATGTGTTGCTTTTCTAGTTGCTTTGTGTTAAAACTCTTTCCCTTCTGTCCCTCCTCTTTCCTCTCCCCCTCCCCGCTTCTCTCTCCCTCTATCTGTCATTCCTCAGGTTGGGTGGAGGGGACCAGGCTGTCAGACAGACACAGAGGATGGACTCCTGAGTCCCATTTGGAAACCATAGCCAGCCTCAGGGTCCGGCAGCGCAACCTGCTGGACGCTCTAAAAATTACCACAGCCACGGCTGCAGTATGACAAACCATCCACTGCCTGACTGCGCTGGGGGGAATCCTAGTCACTGTGTATCAATGTGGTGGAGTTACTGCGGACCTGTGGATTTGGACAGTGGATGAAACATAGTGTTTCAGACTGGAGTTGTCACTCCCGGCTTCAGCCTGCTTATTGGGGATGAACGGCAAGGGGATGAATGGCTTTAGAGGGGGTGCCATAGAGAGAGGCACTGGACTGACATGAATACTTTTAACACTTACAGGAGTGTCAACGTAAATTATTGGAAGGGTTTTGGAGGTGCCTGGGAGTGTCTAGGGTAGCCTTGTAAATCAAACCCTGGCAATGAATGTCGTTGGACTGTTACAGGATGTATTGGAAATCAGCCATCTAAGAACATCAGTGGATTGAGGTCCTGTGGCCCCGGAGAAGGAAAGCAGTTTATCTATAACTACTTAACTTGGGGACTTTAAAGACATGGTATGGGGCCTCCCGATTGGCGCAGCGGTCTAAGGCTTCGAGGCTTCACTACAGACCCGGGTTCGATCCCAGGCTCTGTCGCAGCCGGCCGCGACCCGGGAGACCCATGAGACAGCATATAATTGGCCCAGCGTCGTCCGGGTTAGGGGAGGGTTTGGCCGGCCGGGATGTCCTTGTCCCATCATGCTTTAGTGACTCCTGCACGCTGACTTCGTTTGCCAATTGTACGGTGTTTCCTCCACATTGGCTGGCTTCTGGGTTAAGCAAGCAGTTTCGGAAGACGCCTGGCTCTCGACCTTCGCCTCTCCCGAGACCGTACAGGAGTTGAAGCAATGAGACAACACTGTAACTACCAATTGGATATCACGAAAAAGGGGTAAAAAGTTTAAAAAATATATTAAAAAATGACATGGTATGATACACCATGGCAGTGTTTCGCAATAGAGGTTATTGTCTTTGAACAAAATGTTTCTATATATTCAGGGCAATGTGTTATTTGTGTATATTACAAAGATTTTCATAAATTACTTTTATGGTGGGTAGTTATTGGCTGATGGCTCAAATTGAATACTTCTGCTGCTCTATGTTCACTACATACTTCAGTCTGAGACTGCCATCGTTGAAGTCGTTTGTGGGGACGTCTAAATGAGGGGTGTTGTACAAAACAAAATAATCAGCGATTTGATCATCTTTAACCAATCAGAGTACCAAAGCCAATGACAAACGTTTTAAACGCCCCTTTACCAACGTGTGCTCTGGATCTGGCCCAACCCATCGGTTTCTGGGACCAATCAGAACGGTTAGAATGTGTTTTCTTTCTAGAAATCGTCAGGGATGTACTCAGATTCAGATCCGGAGAAGAAACTAATGTCTGTGGGCATGGCGTAGCATTTGGCTGGAGCAAGGAGTTTGAGTAGCCAGGCAAGGATACTTAATCCCTTTTGAGATACAGAAGACTATGAGATAAAGAGAGGGGTTGCATGCACATTGTTAAGAAAGTTGAAAGGGATGTAAGTGCAATATATTTCCAGGACTGCATGTAGCCTACACAATTTGATTTTATGGCAAAAGAGGTGCAATGATCAAAATAAGCTGTTCTGTCTGTGTTGAGGAGACTGAGAAAGTATGCTTTGGAAATAAATGACGATACTCATGAATATTACTTGTCCTCCACCTGTAAATCAATGTAGGCCTATGTGAATTACTTTTTTTCCTTTTCTGACTTTTGTTTTTGATAGCAAATAGTGAAATTGGAACAGCAGGAGAACTTGGCCTACGCCACGGACTTTAGGCCTAAAATCAATCTTCCTCTACTTTCTTCACTGCCTCAGCATATGACAACTTCTGCACTACTCTAACCCTGGAAAGCACAACCTACCTCTCTCGCACGGGACATTTCTGATCCCCAGCCCCATGGGCACCCCTACAATTAACACATACCACTACTTTCCCCAATGCTACACATTCCTTTGTCTCATGCCCTTCGGCTAATTTTTCACACCTTTGGACCCTCCCTCCTACGCACTGCTGCCACATGCCCATAAGCTTGACACCTATAACATCGTAATGTATTAGGTACATACGCTCGCACAGGATAACTAACTTCACTTTGTCGAGCAAAGACTCATCTTCAAAACTCTAAAGAACAGACAATGACTCGGTTTCCCCACTCTTGCCACCCTGTCTGCGTCGCATCAAACAACGAGCATCACATACACCAGAAACCTTTCCCCTCAGCTGGTCAACTTTTATATTTACTGCTACCCCAGCAATCACTCCTTTCATTGGTGCCCTTTTCTTGAGAGTGAAACAATTCACTTTTCTTGCTCCCATTCGTTTTATTCGGAGAGCATTTTCCCTCTGACCAACAGAAACACAAACAATTATCACTAGACCACTTCTGGTTACCATCACCGATTCAACATTACCCAAGTATTTTTCCAACCACTGTTAAACCACAAATGGATTAGCCAAAGGGCAAGAGTCCACTTTTTCCATAAACTTCACTCCTGTCACAAACTCCTCTTTTTCCTGATCCTTGGTGCATACCTCGGTGCATACCCTCATTCACTTCCATTTCTCCTCCTGTCTTCAGCTCCCTCTGCTTACACTTTCTACCATTCTTTAACAAACCATCTCCCTTTTTTCCACCATTTTTATCCGACTCAAGCTCACCCTCCTCTCCCTCTCTTTTCCCTCCATTCCTCCGATGTTTTCCAAGTATACGTCTCCTTATGATAATACTGCACTACTCCTGACAACCATCTTGTTCTTGCTTTCTCTAGGGACTCCATTTCCACTGAAAGAGTTCGCGTTGCTTTCGCTTCGATCCGTTTACAGCCCTGACTTAAGGTGTACTTTTTACAGGACAAATTGTATGCAACGTCTGGCACGTAGAGGAAACAGCTCCTGGCCCAGTTTTTCAACAATTGAATTGGTTGACTAAAACGTCATTCAAGCAAAAACCGAGTCAGGGGGGCGGGAAACAGCACTATTACTCCAATGGGGGCATTGTAAATAAACTGAAACGCCAACTCCCAACTCTGCCCGAGTGGTTAAAAATATTGTCCATCAGCGCGAAGGACGTTCGTTGGTCTAAATCACTCAAATTGGGCGTGACTGTATTTGTTGTTGTTTCTGGGGCAAGAAGTAGCTAGCTAGTTAGAACAGTCGGCTATTTAAGAATATATTTCGTTTAAATAATTTAATACAAAATTACTGTTCGTCGTGCTCATTATATGATAGCGTTGGTTACGTGAAGAGTCGGTGGGAACGATTGGCGTGGAATTTTCAATTGTATTTGTTTTTATTACGTGTTTCCAAAGAAGGTGAGTGTCTGACAGTTTAATATTCATTGTCTTCGCTTCGACATCGTGCAGCATATTCCTCAATCTCGCAAAAATATCAGTAATCGCTCATTGGCTTTGAAAGATTTGTTGGCAGGTATTTGCTCTCTTTTGGATGCCATGTGAATACGTTTTTCATCCAGCGATAAGGATTAGCCATAACATCCGCTTGCAACGTAAACTAGCTACTGGAGGTAGCTGACGTTAACCTTCGCCTACTCAGCTGACCAAGCCCAAAACTGCAAATAATGACGTGGCCACTTTGCCATTGTCTGAAAAACAACAACAATAGGCTACAGTAGTTGGCTGTGATATAAACAGGGCTATGCAGAATTCAACCTGTAGCTATTATGATCATACATTTTAGCTAACTTTACCGTGGCTATCTCACGATGTTTGTAAATAAGCTGTGTAGCTAATTAATGTATCCACTAGAAAGCAAGCCAGTGTGTTCACGCAATGTAGGCTATGTTGTACATTTTCATATCTAATCTCAATATTTAGTTTACCAACAAGTGCAAATATAAGACTATATATGGATATCACGTTTATAAAGTTGAAAGAATATAGAGAAACGTTATAAACATTGTAGGCCCGTCTACATATAATACATGATTAAAATGATTGAGTTGTCAAGACCTCATAAAATAGCCTATCTGACTTTCCCTGACGAGTTTGCTTTTGTGTTCCTGATCCACTATGTCATCATGGTCATGTGTACCTTGATATCAAGACAGGGTGGTGTTTACAGCTGATAAGTGGCTCCAGTCTTCACACATACAGTCAGAGCTGGCTAGGCTATATTTGACTTTTAAATTGACTATACACATAAGAATAGGTGTTGTTTGAAAAACATCAAATAACATATTTTATCTTGCATTATTATATGCACAACTGCAAATAACAACAATATACAGATACAGTGGTGTTGCAATGACAACGGTGCATCCATATATGATGTATTATCAAATGTTAACCACTGTTGACCCGTCCCTGTGTGTCTCTGTAGATGGACAGTCAGTACCAGCGCTCTGTACCACTGGAGGTGAGGAGGGCAGAGGGTGAGAGGGTGCGAGCCAAGCATCCCGACAAGATACCGGTGAGTGTGAACAGAATAAATGCCAGTGTTGGATAGCTTCCTCTCCTTAACTCCTTTCTCTAAGGACCATTGGCCACTGATCTGAAAGGACATCACACTCATATGATTGTGAATGAATTTTCAGGGCCTAAAAACCCTATCCATCCATTTTATCAGCTGATAAGTGATCCTGGCAAGGGATGAAGGGAAAGGAAGCTAGTAAGGTGTTATTAAGATCAGATAGGGTTCAATACATGGATGTTAGCCTTGCATGCCAAGTTTCTTGGCTCCAGTTGCATGGGACATGATGGTGCAGTGTGTCATTACTGACCAAGTACTGTGTTACCTCCTAAACCAGATCATTGTGGAGAGGGCTGCCAGGTCGAGAGCTCCTGACCTGGACAAGAAGAAGTACCTCGTGCCCTCTGACCTCACAGGTAAAACTGATGAGATGTCTGTCTTTCTCACAATTATTAACTCTCTCCCAACTCATGACCTTGTTCTCACCCTCTTCCCTTCCCTCTCTTCCTTCTCTCTACCTTCCCTATTTTCTCCACTATTCCGCCACTCTTCCTCTTCTTTTGAAATTAAAGTCTAGATGTGTTAGTTTTGTTCTGTAAGTCTCTGCCTGAGCATTTCTCTATTTTTCTCTCTCAGTGGGTCAACTGTGCTTCCTGATCCGACAGCGTGTGTCTATGAGACCTGAGGAGGCTCTCTTCTTTTTCGTCAACAACTCCCTTCCCCCATCCAGTTCTCCTCTCTCTGCTGTCTATGAGGTAAACACACACGCACACTGACACAACCTTTTATCCTACCCCCATGACCCCCTAACACCAGATCCAGATGCCAGGAATTCTCTCACTATCAGTGACACAACTCCATTACATTGAGATTGTGTTGTGTGGGTTTTGCCTGTGTTATAAACAATTACAATTAAAATATCATGTTTTATTCAGTGTATATACTTCAGTTATTATCAACAGTTCTGCTTTTGCGAATTTTAATTCCTTATTTCCCTCCCTATCCCTGTCCTCCCTGGTCCCTCACAGGAGCATCATGAAGAGGACCTGTTCCTATACATGACCTACAGTAATGAGAGTGTCTACGGTGCCTGAGACGGGACAAAAAGGAGGAAAGAGAGAGAAAGACAGGAGATGAAGAGAGGAGATGGGAGAGAGCTCTTTGTAATATTTCACCACTATTATTCTTTATTAAGTATTTAGGAGATGGCTGTGGGGAGGAGAGAGGGTGGGGTGGAGAGTTAGTTGGTAAGATTTGTATAAGTTTTGTCAGTATTTTGGGGGTGATCATATTCTGTGTCAGTATACTCTCAACCATGGTAAAGCATTCTGCATTTGAAAAATAATGGGGTAGTTGGAAATAGGGGGGATGAAAAAGAGATTTCAGTAAAAGAATAGTGTTAAGGGGAAAGCTCTTGATTTCCATATTTTTTTTCTCAGCCAGTCATTTGTATTTAATGCAAATTGTATTTTTTTTGTAAATTAATATCATTAATTTTTGTGGAAAATAAAATTCAAAATGCATGGTTTGCTAGTTCTGCAGTTTGTCATTTAAACTTTGTGTGTGCATGTGTGTTGTCACATCACAATATTGTCACTTCACAAACTGTCCCCATCTCATCCCATCTCAAGTTGTGAATGTAAGACATGTATTTGTCTTTTGCAGAAGTTCTAAGATGTTACATTTGGATATGCTGTGCAATTCATTTTGTCAGTCTCATTTCCCATAAATATCCCAATTCAAATAAATTGCTGACACTCAGTAATGGCAGGTGGGAATGACGAATCGTCTTTTATATAAAAAAAAAGAGTCATTGAGCCAAAGTTAAATCAGCGAGGAAGTGTAACTTGTAAATGACAGAAGGGATCACTTTGCACATTGTTTATTTTGCATTCAAGTGACACTAGCTACAGAGACGTAAGGGAGATCATTTAAATAGACATATTTGGTTTGTGCGTGGGAGACTTGCTACACAAGTAACTTTCTGGAGTTTTTGCTGAACAGGCTTATAGGCTTTCCAGGGAAATAGAAAGTTCGAGACCCAGACAGAAAACGAGAGAATCATGGAGATGCAAGAAATCCCCAGAGAGGAGGAAAGTGGTGGAAGTGGACGAGAGTCAGAGAATGCTGGAGACCTCAGGTAAAGAAAGAGAACATCTTCATCACCAAACTTGAGCTACTGGGGTAAATTTGCACCGCTTTCCTCGGAATACATCAGCATATTTTCATTTCTCTTACTGTAGGTTTAATCCTTTAAAAAAAAATGTCTTAGGCTATATGCTATTTTTTGTTGTGTTCTGAGATTATTAATTTGGTCCTAAGCTTCCACATAACCTATTTGTGTGTCTGCATGTCTGTCAATCGAGGAAGCTGAATCTACAGTCTACTCCAAACTGAAGAGTTCATCAGAGGACATTTATGCTGAAGCTTCTCCTGGCCAGCCCTGTGCCAGAGACAGACCAGGTACATCAGGTACAGGTGGCTACAGCACAGTTATTATATTATTCATCAAATTTGATCAATTAAATACATCTTATAAATCCCTTTTTACATAAGCAAATGTCACAAAGTGCTTTAAAGATACCTGGCCTAAACCCCAAATATGATTATAATTAAAATATTATTACATGATTATTACATATGTCTAACTAATCCTAAATAAATGGAGGTCTAAAATGTCCTATTAAAGTAAACATTTAACATTTTTACATTTGAGTAATTTAGCAGATGCTCTTATCCAGAGCGACTTACACTAGTGAATACATACATTTCATTTCATGCATTTTGTTTTTGTACTGGCCCCCCGTGGGAATCGAACCCACAACCCTGGCGTTGCACACACCATGCTCTACCAACTGAGCCACAGGAAAAAAACATTATTTCTAAATGTAATAGGCAAGAGAGGAAGAATAGAGGAAAAAGAGGAATATAGAGAGACTGAAAGAGCGTGTGTGTGAGTGAGAAAAATAGTGGTCAGTACTACAGTGAATGTACAGTTTTCCCATTTCCGAATTTTGATTACGACACATTTCATTGGTCTAGCCTACTATTAATCTTGTGTGTGGTGTGCAGCTTGCAGTTTGCATGTTACAGGTGAGGTTGTTATAACAAAAACAGAATGTCAATGATCCAAAATGTCTAATTTTAGGGGAGAATATTATCTAGCTTGTAACATAATGAAAGCCATCTGGCAGGGCAGGACCTGTTTGTCTGTCTCACAATCAAGGCTGAGACATGACAATAGCAGACCTCCAAGCAGAAGCCCAATCTATTGTTGAGAAACACAGCAGGGCTGAATGGACATCTCTCCAAGGACTAGATATCTCTCCAAGGACTAGATATCTCTCCAAGGACTAGATATCTCTCCAGACTGTTGTTCAGAACTCTGTCTCTATCACACACACAGCAGAGATAGAGAGCTGCAGCAAAAGGATTTTGGGACAGACTGAGTATTGTGTTACAGGAATTAATTATAAATCTAAAAGGGGCACGTTGCTATAGAGACGGAGAGGGAGGTTTTTTAAAACCACAGTGCATTTAGCCTTCACAGTACTTTACAGTCGCAGTCGGTGGGTCAGGAACAGCAGCAATGTATATCAAGTTTTGCCGTATTGTAGGAAGTGGAGGGAATGCCAAATTACCAGATGAGGCAAACGCAAAGTTATCGGTTGAAGTGAAGGAGCAGCAAGGGAAAGGTAAGCAGGATTTCAATTGTTGCTCGTAGTGATTGCTTATAAAATGTCTGATGGTGCCATATGCCACATAACAAAGCCAGGGCCGTCCAAGAACGATACCTATAACGAACTATAACATCAAACAATTGAACTCGTTCTAATTCAAGTGATCAGGAGCGTTCACACTACAACGATAACTACAAAAACAGTGGATAACGAGATCTATCTATCGTTTGCGGTCACTTTCAGAGCGATTTTCCCTGTCCCTCCGACGATAAAACATCAACAAACAATCAAAAAGGCGTTCTAGCTGCGAGAGGCTGCTCATAGAGGAGGGCACAGTAAACTTGCCTAAAGAAAATAATGTACTTCATACATTTTCCCTGACACCCAAAAGTACTTGTTACATTTTGACAGGAAAATGGTCCAAGTCAAGCACTTATCAAGAGAACATCCCTGGTCATCCCTACTGCCTCTTACCTGGCGGACTACCTAAACACAAATGCATCATTTGTAAATTCATGTTGGAGTGTGCCGCTGGCTATCCATAAATAAAACATTTAATACAAATTGTGCCGTCTGGTTTGCATAATATAAGGAAATATACATGATTAATTATTTTACTTTTGATACTTAAGTATAATAATAACCAAATACTATTCGACTTTTACTCAGGTAGTATTTTACTGGATTAACTTTCACTTTTAATTTAGTCATTTTCTATTAAGGTATCTTTACTTTTACTCAAGTATGATATTTGAGTACTTTTTTCACCACTTCTGATATAGGACGACTTGGGAGAATGATGATCAATGACAAACAGCGCATATCAGTATAAGGCCATATTTTCCTATAGTACAGTACCAGTCAAAAGTTTGGACACACCTACTCATTCAAGGGTTTTTCTTTATGTTTGACTATTTTCTACATTGTAGAATAATAGTGAAGACATCAACTATGAAATAACACATATGGAATCATGTAGTAACCAAAAAAGGTTTTAAAAAATCAAAATATATTTTATGTTTGAGATTCTTCAAAGTAGCCACCCTTTGCCTTGATGACAGCTTTGCACACTCTTGGCATTCTTTCAGCCAGCTTCATGAGGTAGTCACCTGGAATGCATTTAAATTAACAGGGGTGCCTTGTTAAAAGTACATTTTTGGAATTTCTTTCCTTTTGAATGCATTTGAGCCAATCAGCTGTGTTTGTCAATGGTGTGCATACTGGGAGCGGAGTCAGGTGCAGGAGAGCAGAGAGTTGTGAACAGGCGCACACTTTATTAAGGCAGGAGAAACCAACAGACGGACGCCACTGCGTCGAAACCTCTAGCCAAATGGCAAAAGTGCAAAACGTGCAAACAGTCACAATAATTATGTTCAAACAAATAAACATACCTCGTGAATAAAACACGGAATAAACGAACACCAGTCTAGCGTGTCAAAACTGACACGTAACACAAAACAATTTCACACAAAGACATGAGGGGGAACAGAGGAATAAATACATGTAGTGTGATTGGGGAATGAAAACCAGGTGTGCAGGGAACAAGACAAAACAAATGGAAAATGGAGCGGCGATGGCTAGAAAGCCGGTGACATCGAACGCCGCCCGAACAAGGAGAGGAGCCGACTTCGGCGGAAGTCGTGACAGTGTTGTGACAAGGTAGGGGTGGTAAACAGCAGATAGCCATATTTGGTAAAAGACCAAGTCCTAATTATTGCAAAAACAGCTCAAATAAGCAAAGAGAAATGACAGTCCATCATTACTTTAAGACATGAAGGTTGGTCAATACTGAACATTTCAAGAGCTTTGAAAGTTTCTTTAAGTGCAGTTGCAAAAACCATGATGGAGCTGGCTCTCATGAGGACCGCCACAGGAAAGGAAGACCCAGAGTTACCTAGTGGGATACGTTCATTAGAGTTAACTGCACCTAGATTGCAACCCAAATAAATGCTTCACAGAGTTCAACAGACACATCTCAACATCAACTGTTCAGAGGAGACTGCATGAATCAGGCCTTCATGGAATTGCTGCAAAGAAACCACTACTAAAGGACACCAATTAGAAGAAGAGACTTGCTTGGGCCAAAAAACATGAGCAATGGACATTAGAATGGTGGAAATCTGTCCTTTGGTCTGATGAGTCCAAATTAGAAATTTTTGGTTCCAACCGCCTTGTCTTTGTGAGATGCAGAGTAGGTGAACAGATGATCTCTGCATGTGTGATTCCCACCGTGAAGCATGGAGGAGGAGGTGTGGGGGTGCTTTGCTGGTGACACTGTCTGTGATTTATTTAGAGTTCAAGGCACACTTAACCAGCATGGCTACCACAGCATTCTGCAGCGATATGCCATTCCATCTGGTTTGCGCTTAGTGGGACTATCATTTGTTTTTCAACAGGACAATGACCCACAACACACCTCCAGGCTGTGTAAGGGCTATTTCACCAAGAAGGAGAGTGATGGAGTGCTGCATCAGATGACCTGACCTCCACAATCACCCGACCTCAACCCAATTGAGATGGTTTGGATGAGTTGGACCGCAGATTAAAGGAAAAGCAACCAACAAGTGCTCAGCATATGTGGGAACTCATTCGAGACAGTTGGAAAAGCATTCCTCATGAAGCTGGTTGAGAGAATGCCAAGAGTGTACAAAGCTGTCATCAAGGCAAAGGGTGGTTACTTTAACACTTTTTGGTTACTACATGATTCCATATGTGTTATTTCATAGATTTGATGTCTTCACTATTATTCTAAAATGTAGAAAATAGTACAAATAAAGAAAAACCCTTGAATGAGTAGGTGTGTCCAAACTTTTGACTGGTACTGTTGTATATTTTAATGCCAATACATCCTGACAAAATAAACACTGACTGGCCTGCTAATGTGCCTTTCGGGAACCTTGTAAACTGTCGAGAAAAGACCCGTTACTGATCGAAATGGCCTAGGCTAGATTATTATTATTTCTGAATGAAGGCATTCAAAATGCAAGGCTTATTAGCGGTTATTGAAGTTATATATTCATTTTTATACACAGTGTACAAAACATTAGGAACACCTGGTCTTTCCAAGTCGGGCACTAGAATTACTTAAAACATATGTATGTTGACGTGACTTATTTTATTGATTTCCCACCGTTTTATAAGTCAGAAGACAAAGCTTTCTAGGACCTTATCAACATCCTCTGTTGAATAAACTGGCATTTGCCTCCCTCTGGTGTTCGGCTGCATCATTACATCAATTTATATCACGACACTGCAACGTTAGGTCAAAGGGGCAGTCCTTAGGAAAACATTTATCCAGCTTGACTGCTTCATGGTACAGACATGGCAAAGCAATCGCTGAATTTGTCTCGAGCAGGCGGATCTAAATACATAACTTTCATAACTTTATGATAAAAACCTTAAACCTAAAATAAGTAAAGAAGTAATTTTGTGTGGAAGTCAAACATTTTCCATTGGAGGCAGACACATTGCATATGTTCAGAATGACAAAATCGAGCCCTTTACATGGCCCTTCTCCCCTTGTCTATGGGAGGGACCCAAGCTGTTTAAATGGCCCAAATGTTGATTTAGACGTTCACAAATTTAACAGATTTTAACTATCATTAATGTAATAAAGAAGGTGAAATATTTTGGGTAGATGTTCCTCAAACAGATTATAACTATATATGGACATATTATAAAATATATAAAGGCTCATTCACAATAAATAAATAAATCATATTATCATATTTGTATATGTTTTATTATACTTGTACTGTGTACTAGATCATATGGGTTGAAAAGTGTTATTTTCTCAGACATAAATAAACAATTCCAGGTGAAAGCCAAAGGTCATAGCTTTCTAGGGGGGAAACACTACTACATTAATAAAATATAGACCTCTTGCTAGATTGATGACTAAAACCGCAGGGAAACCGTGCACGACGGCTGTCAGCTTTGAAAGTTTTTTAAGCTTTGAGACAATTGAGACATTGATTGTGTATGTGTGCCATTCAGAGGGTGAATGGGGAAGTCAAAACATTTAAGTGTCTTTGATCAGGGTATGGTAGGTAGTAGGTGCCAGGCGTCCCGGTTTGAGTGTGTCTGGAACTGTAACGCTGCTGGGTTTTTCACGCTCAACAGTTTCCTGTGTGTATCAAGAATGGTCCAGCACCCAAAGGACATCCAGTCAACTTGACACAACTGTAGGAAGCGTTGGAGTCAACATGGGCCAGCATCCCTGTGGAATGTTTTCAACACCTTGTAGAGTCCATGTCCCGACGAATTCAGGCTGTTCTGAGGGCAAAAGGGGGTCCAACTCAATATTAGGAAGGTGTTCCTAATGTTTGTACACTCAGTGTATAATGTTATTGTTAGCGTTATAGTTATCGTCTTTGGTGTGGATGGCCCTTAAGACTATTATTTCCTTGTCTAGACCTGCAGGTCCTGGGGAACGTTGGTCTGTACCGCGCAGTGTGTTTACTACTGTCTGTCATCTGTCTGGTTCTACTGCTCGTCATCATCCTCCTCTGTGTCAAATGTGAGTATCATAGACATTCTATTCTAGAATAGTGATTTAGAAACAGGCAATACTCCTTTTAGGGGCGGCAGGTAGCCTAGTGGTTAGAGCGTTGGGCCAGTAACCGAAAGCTTGCTAGATCAAATCCCTGAGTTGGCAAGGTAAAAATCTGTCGTTCTGCCCTTGAACAAGGCATTTAACCCACTGTTCCTAGGCCGTCATTGTAAATAAGAATTTGTTCTTAACTGACTTGCCTGGTAAAATGAAATTATTTTATTTTGATAGAATATCCAGCATGTTGGTTTAGATAGCCTTCTATGCAAGAAAGAACAAAACAAATGTGTAATATGATTCCATTCTCTTATTCTTTCTTTCTTCATTATTCTCTAGTTCCATTCCAGCCTCAAGTCTGTCATGGGACTGAGAAATGGTTTGAGGCTAAAGAGAAGGGGAGTGTGACTGAAAAAGGGATTGAGGCTAAAGAGAAGGGGAGTGTGACTGAAAAAGGGATTGAGGCTAAAGAGAAGGGGAGTGTGACTGAAAAAGGGATTGAGGCTAAAGAGAAGGGGAGTGTGACTGAAAAAGGGATTGAGGCTAAAGAGAAGGGGAGTGTGACTGAAAAAGGGATTGAGGCTAAAGAGAAGGGGAGTGTGACTGAAAAAGGGATTGAGGCTAAAGAGAAGGGGAGTGTGACTGAAAAAGGGATTGAGGCTAAAGAGGAGAGGTTCCAGTCCACTGAGGTGTGCAGCCTGCAGACATGCCAAGCACAATACTTCCAACAACAGAGCCAGGGTGAGTCCACTACTGTAGTGTGTTAGTCTAATGTAACCTATTCAACTATATCGCTCTACATATTGTCAATGTATCGATCTAATGCTTTGAGATGTATTGTACCACTAGTTTTTTCTCTTTGACTTCATACCACGCTAATAATAAGAATTGAACCTACATGTATTAACTGAACTACATGTTGTACTTGAAGAGTAATTTCCTTCCTTTCCTTCAGTCCCTGCCTGCCACATGTGTGATGAAGGCTGGCTGCACTTTGAGAGCTCCTGCTACTTCCTCTCCAGAGACAGAATGAACTGGGACGAGAGCAGGGACGAGTGTAAGAAGAGAGGGGCAGATCTGGCCGTCATAACAAACAAAACAGTGCAGGTGGTTCTACTACAGTTGTTACTCCTCTCTACCTCTTGTTTCTCTTCTTTGTAGAACAGTGACCATGTAATGATGATAGCAAAGCAACAGTAATTGTATGACAATCATGCACAACAGTTGGATTGACGAAGGTTACTAATAGTCCAATAAAAACGGTGTATTCTCCCAGACCTTTCTAACGAAGAAGGGAAACCTGATGTACTGGATCGGCCTGAGACAGAGAACAAGGAACTGGGTTTGGGTCAACAACACTGCACTGGGACAGAGGTGAGACAACCGATGATGATGATGATTATTGGCCTTCAAGACGGCAGAAATGAAAACAATTGTAATGTTTTAGTATGGACAGTACTGAGCTGTTCCCTTTCCTCTCATTGGTAGTTACTGGTCAGGATCCCACAGACAAGGGGATTGTGGGTTACTGACAGGAAGAGATCCTCCTGAGAGAAGCTGGAGCTCCTCATCATGTGACCAGTACAGCTTCTACATCTGCCAGAGGGGGCACTAAAGGACAGACTTCACCATCTGCCAGCAGTCACCAACCCTGGTCCTGGAGATCTATACGATGTACAGGCTTTTGTTACAGCCCAGCAGTAAGACACATGATTTAGCTAGTCAATGAATCACCTTGATTAGCTGAATCATTTAAGTGTTGTACACCATGTAGGTCAGCAGGGTTGGTGGCCACTGCCATATTCCAACTAAGAAACCTGTCAATACGGATTCTCTTTAGACTTCCATCTATCATTCACTCCTATTCCATAGCCTTTTATTCCACGATTACGCATCTCTATCAATAGCCTTTCTAAACCATTATTATACACTGTATGACCTAAGTCTGTTATAATTCATTAGACATCCAGGTATAACCAATGATGGTAAATATAATCACATTACAGTTAGTTATGCCTTGTGAAGAACAATCAAGTTGGCCTGCCAGTTTCAGTTAGAATTTGCACTAATGTAAAAGATTAACACTGTATATTGCACTCATTTGCTTGTTCTGCTGAGATGTTTTCTATATGTTTTCTTAATGCCTTTGAATGTGATAATGATTATGTGCATTAACCAATCATTAAGTTTTAAGTACTGATTCACAATCCTGAAAGAAACAAAAGTTTAATATAATTTGTCCCTGTAATAAAGAATCAGTTATTATACTGTCTCGTCAAATCTTTCATAAAAAGTGTTCATGTGCTTTACTTGGAATGATAAAGTAACATACATGGTCCAAGAAAATTGAAAATGAATCTAGTCTACATTTCAACCCAGTCATACCCATGTACAAATATTTTCTTTTTGACATGTAACTGCATATATACAGTACCTGTCAAAAGTTTGGACACACCTACTCATCCAAGGGTTTTTCTTTATTTTTACTATTTTCTACATTGTAGAATAGTAGAGAAGACTTCAAAACTATGAAATAACACATATGGAATCATGTAGTAACCAAAAAAGCATTAAACAAATCAAAATATCTGTTTATTTGAGATTATTTAAAGTATTCACCCTTTGCCTTGATGACAGCTTTGCACACTCTTGTCATTCTCTCATCCAGCTTCATGAGATAGTCACCAACACTTTTTTGGTTACTACATGATTACATATGTGTTATTTCATATTTTTGATGTCTTCACTATTATTATACAGTGTAGAAAATAGCAAAAATAAAGAAAAACCCTTGAATGAGTAGGTGTGTCCAAACCTTTGACTGGTACTGTCCATGCAGGGGCGCCATGCACCCATTATTTTAGAAGGGGCAAGAAGTACGTGAGGATACAGGAGGGGGGGGTCAACCCCCCTCCGGAAGTCGGAGAATGCAGTTTTTTTTAACACCTGAAACAGCTCTTTCCTGCAATCTAGAGCCATAATTATTATGCCTCTTACCTGTTCAATTGTCTTTTTAATTAATGATGCACATTGATTCTTTAAGAACTTTTATGTTTAAGGGGTTTAGTACAACTGCTACACTGGTACACTACATGACCTAAAATATGTGGACACCTGCTCGTCGAACATCTCATTCCAAAATCAGGGGCATTCATTTAGAGTTGGTCCCTCCTTTGCTGCTGGGAAGGTTTTCCAGTAGATGTTGGAACATTGCTGCAGGGACTTGCTTCCATTCAGCCACAAGAGCTTTAGTGAGGTCATGCACTGATTTTGGGCGATTAGGTCTGGCTCGTAGTCAGCTTTCCAATTCATCCCAAAGGTGTTCGATGGGGTTGAGGTCAGGGCTCTGTGCAGGCCAGTCAAGTTCTTTCACACCATCTCGACAAACCATTTCTGTATGAACCTCGATTTATGCACAGGGGCATTGTCTTGCGGAAACAGGAAAGGGACTTCCCCAAACTGTTGCCACAAAGTTGGAAGCACAGAATCATCTAGAATGTCATGGTATGCTGTAGCGTTAAGATTTCCCTTCACTGGAACTAAGGGGCCTAGCCCGAACCATGAAAAACAGCCCCAGACCATTATTCCTCTTCCACCAAACTTTACAGTGGGTACTATGCATTCGGGCAGGTAGTGTTCTCCTGGCATCCGCTAAACCCAGATTCGTCCATCGGACTGCCAGATGGTGACGCGTTATTCATCACTCCAGAGAATGCATTTCCACTTCTCCAGAGTCAAATGGCAGCGAGCTTTACACCAGTCCAGCTGACGCTTGTCACTGTGCATGGTGATCTTAGGCTTGTGTGCGGCTGCTCGGCCATGGAAACCCATTTCATGAAGCTCCCGACGAACAGTTATTGTGATGATGTTGCTTCCAGAGGCAGTTTGGCGCTCGGTATTGAGTGTTGCAACCGAGGACAGACAATTTTTACACGCTACGTGCTTCAGCACTCAGCGGTCCTGTTCTGTGAGCTTGTGTGGCCTACCACTTCGCAGCTGAGCCATTGTTGCTCCTAGACGTTACCACTTCACAATAACACCACTTACAATTGACCAGGGCAGCTCTAACAGGGCAGACATTTGATGAACTGACTTGTTGGAAAAGGTGGCATCCTCTGATGGTGCCACATTGAATGTCACTGAGCTCTTCAGTACGTGCCATTCTACTGCCAATTTGTGTCTATGGAGATTGTATGTCTGTGTGCTCGATTTTATAAACCTGTCAGCAACGGGTGTGGCTGGAATAGTCGAATCCACTCATTTGAAGGGGTGTCCATATACTTTTGGCCATGTGGTGTGTATTGTATCATAAGACAAGAATTAAAGCAATTTTTGTATTTTCTAAAGTCTAGCAACCTTGCTAGCTGGCATGCCAGCTAAGCTAGTTAGACAAGCCATTCTAGCTTAATTGATAGCCTGAAATGACAAGGTAGCTAGTTACGAGGTTGTGAGATTGGGAACCCATCTAGCTGGCTAGCTAAAACAAACTTTATAAAATTGCTAGGTGGCTAGTATGACAGATAAACTTATTGTGACCACTGCCCTCAGAACAGGTTCCGGTAGCAAAATGTAATAGAATTCCTAAATTGTTTACCTGGTCCGCACTAAAAAAAGAGATTCAAGGTTTATTTTGAGTATTTATTTCATTCAAGGGTGGGTAGATAGACAAACGTTTCAGCCTTCGTCAGTGTCATCAGCATCCCCTCTGAAGGTGCACTTCTTTAATGCTTGTTTTATTTATTCGTCAAGAAGGAATCAACAACGTTAATTTACAACAGTCCTGCCCATCACCGGCAGCTAAAATCAGATGAAACTCTGTGTCACTAGACACTCTCTTTCCTCCTCCACTCATGATACTGTCTTCACACATATCTTTGCTTAGTGGTTCACCTAGGAAGGAACCACTTACTATGGAGAATATGGGGGGAGGGGCACTGATTAGGATGCTGTATACACTTTCATCATGGTTTTCAGGTATTTTTATGGAGTATGTAGGAGAGACTATATGTGTGTGCCTGAGTGTGTGTTTGCATATGTGTGTGTCAAAATGTGTGTGTGCTCCGTATGGGTATGACGCCTTTGCATTCATGCTTGCATAACACATATATTATATAATAACAGTATAATGATCTGTTTTGCTGTCTTAAACCTCAGATCTATCTTACTTCCTGGTCATCCTCTTCCTGTTCCATGTCTAAACCCAGAGCGCTGTGGCGAATCATCTGCCAGAATGCCAGGGACTTCCTGTTTCCAGGTGCTTTTGACGTGTCAGTGTTCTCCGTCTCCTCCCGCTCCTTGCTCTGGTCCTCATCCTTAGAGAAGGCTTGCACGTAGCGACGCATCTTTTGCACCAGTGGGTCGTTGCGTTCCTCAACCCTGCAATGGAGACATTAAGAGAGTCATTATAATATAAAGCCTGTATATTTTATTTATTATTATTTTTTTATTTCACCTTTATTTAACCAGGTAGGCAAGTTGAGAACAAGTTCTCATTTACAATTGCGACCTGGCCAAGATAAAGCAAAGCAGTTCGACAACATACAAAAACACAGAGTTACACATGGAGTAAAACAACATACAATCAATGATGCAGTAGAAAAGAATAAGACTATATACAATGTGAGTAAATGATGTGAGATAAGGGAGGTAAAGGCAAAAAAGGCCATGGTGGCAAAGTAAATAAAGTATAGCAAGTAAAACACTGGAATGGTAGATTTGTAGTTTGAAGAAAGTTCAAAGTTAAAATATAAATAATATGGTGCAAAGGAGCAAAATAAATAAAATAAATAAATACAGTAGGGGAAGAGGTAGTAGTTTGGGCTAAATTAATGTGATGGGGATGGGGAAACACTGTTAACACCACCACACCTAAGACAGAGAGTACAGTAATAGGCCAGTTAGATGAAGTGTTGTTGTCTTACCGGAGGTACCACCGCTCCCCCAGGCCGTAGAGCAGGCCACACACCCCCAGGCGGGGCCACAGGCAGCGGGGCAACCTCCTCTCCAACATCAGGGTAGTGGCCACCACCTACACACAGTGAGCAGGGACAAAGGACATGGAGTATGTAAACATTTGATTTGATGTAGGAGAGACTATGTGTGTGTGTGCCTGAGCAATGTGTGTGCATGTGTGTGTGTCAAAATGTGTGTGTGTGTGGCACACCTGTGTCCTCCAGAGCTCGTCCCTCTCCTGGGCAACTCTCCGTTGTGTATCACTCATCATGGCTGTGAGCAGGCTGAGCAGCAGGAGGTAGGCCACAGAAAAGGTGCACTGCAGCACACGGACAATAGGGGGCGTTGTGAAGGTCTGGTCTACTGGCAGGTCTATCAGACCCACACTCAGCTCAAACTGGGAGAACAGAGTGATGGGGAAGGAGCGGTACGAAGGTAGAGAGTTTGGGTCCTGAGTCATGTACACCATCCACAGGGCTGGGAGGGAGGGAGGGAGGAAGGGAGGGAGGGAGAGATAACAACAACCAGGGTATAAAAATATTTTTATTTTAATTTTTTATACAATTGTCGGCAATTTGCTTATTTGAAACGTCAAGATCTGCTAATGCAGTTTCTCTTAAACAGAATGTACTTACAGGTGGAAAACCCTATGAGCACGATGAAGCTCAGCCACATGAACTTGGTCAGGTCTCCAAATATAATCTAAGAGGAAATGAGACAAAACACCACAACAGTTTAATATGGGAATCAAAACAGCAAAACCATATGTTCTACAGTAACGTCATGCTAATGCTTGTGTGTGTCTGCTTCCCTTACATACCTTCTGTATCATGATGACGTAAGGCCCCAGCATCTGAAAGCCTCGGGCGAAAAACATGACGTTACTCCAGCCCAGCACCAGACACACAGCCATGACAACTGTCTCCCCCTGCACCCCACTGACCCTGAACACACACAGCAGCACCACCAGGAATGCATAGGCAATACTGGGGAGGAAACAGGTTATAAATACTACAAAGACATGACAAAACACAACAACATCACTGGGTAGGTAATAAAGGCTACATAGGCACCAAGGTTGACTTACAGAATGACATGGAAGGGTCCCCCCAGGGCCGTCTGTCCAAAGTACTGCTTGGCCCCCACTCTCAGCATATCTGGGATCTTAGGGATTGGGAATAACACAGATTATATTGACAGCCAGTAATGTGATCTAATCTACAGTGTAAATATAAGTGACATGTAAAACTATTGGGTGATGTATGTTTTACCTCCAGTAGCAGAATAACCAGGGCACCCAGGACACTGATCATCTCTCCTACCAGACGCAAGTTGTCCCCATGGGTCACATAACTCTCCTACAGGGACAGAGAACAGGGCACGTGGATCACAAAGGGTTCATATGAACACCTCTGATTGAGGTTTGCACACAGGCTGTCATATGAAGACGCCTTCATGTCTCCCCCACCTTCAGAGTTTTCTGCACGCGGATGGTTTTGTCCATGTCAGATACAGTGTAATTCTCTGGAGCGTCCTTTAGGGGTCGATACACACAACACAGTGTGAAGGTCCCAATGTACAGGAGGTACAGCAGCAGCAACAACCTGTACACAACACAATAATAACATTACAACATTAGACATAAACAAATGACAGCATCTCAAACACAACATCAGAACATGATCCACTGTATGTGTGGTTACCTAAAGTAGTGTTTTCCATAGAGGTTCCACTTGAGACTGACCAATTGCCTAACAGGAGTCACTTCCAGTATCCTTCTTGCCTGAGGGAAGAGATCATCCTCATCATCAGTTTCCCTGTAGTGTATATTACACCGTATCATGTTTGTGTTCTGTAATGTACTGTACCTCTCTCCTCTGGCTGCCCACGATGAGCTCCAGCACAGAGCAGTTGACGTCGGCGACCAAGGAGTCGATCTCTGTGAGGTCATAGAGGTTAGAGGTCAAGGGTCCCAGGTTCCACTGGACGACTCGCCTCCGATTGACCAGGTGCTGGAAAGCCTGGGAGAGACAGAGTATTCTTTTTTATTTTTTTTACTGTTCCCATGTCTCCCTCTGTCCTCTTCTTTCTATCCCTCTATTCGTCCTCACCACAAGGTTGCCCTCCTGGGCAGCCAGTTTGAAGGGCGTTAAGCCACGATAGTTGGGCACCATGTCCAGTGGCACAGCCTGGTCCAGCTCAACGTCACGTGCCAACAGCAGATCCAATGCCAAGCATGCTAAAGTCTTATTGGGCTGCAGGACCAGGATGTGGAGCACTGTGTTACCTAGGGGGAAGAGAGGGAGATATTAAACTGCTGAAAAAGGGAGAAGAGAGAAGAGGGGGAGGACGAGGAGAAGAAAGAGGAATGTTTCATACCAATGGAGTCCTGGGCCCTGGTGCTGGCTCCTGCGTTGATCACCATGGAGATGATGTCCTGATTCCCCACACAGGCCGCAAATGCCAGGATGTGCTCACCTAAAGTAAAGCAAACGGAATCAAATAACCACATTTCCCAAAATGCATTTTTCTACTCCTTACAGACCACAAACAGTCATCTTACCATAGTAGAGCAGCCCTCCTCTTCTCTTCCTGAAGTACAGGCCTGTGACTCTGGGCGTGGCCACATCTGCCCCACGACCAATCAGACTGCGGACCAGGTTAACGTTCTGATTCACCACGGCAATGTGGAGAGGTGTCATGCCTGATTGAGCGCGACAGAGAGAGAATATATTATTGTGTGATTTAATATCTGTGTGAGTTTTATGATATTATAGTGTGTGTTTGTTCATTGTGTGTGAGAGTATATGTACCAAGGAAGAGGTCAGAGGTCATGGGCTCATTGATGAGTTCAGGTGCTCCGTCCATCAGAACTAAAGCAGCATCCATGTTATCATTCAGAACTGCCACATGCAGCGCGGTCTCCCCCAGAACACCTCTCTCAAAGATGTTAGTGGATGCACAGTCCAGAAGTTTCTTAATGCAACCTGCACTGTTCTCTTTGGCCGCAAAGAAGAGAGGGATGTCATTTGTCCTATGGGAGAGAGAGTGTGTTTGCCAGTTAGAATTCAAACACTGCATTCATAACGTCGTAATTATCAGCATACGACTGGGAAAAATCCACTTGAACGCCCCTTATGCTGGTAATTACTAGTGGGAAACTGTCTATCATCTCTGAGCTCAGACTTCTCCCACATGCTGAGCTCTGATGTCACATTCCAGTTCGCACAGACATCAGTTCAACGTCTAATTTTGATTTACATTTGGTTGAGTTGTCAACTATTGTGAATTCAACAGGAAATCAAAAAAAATGTTGCCATGTCATTGGATTTAGGTTAAAAGACGAAATGCCCTTATGTTGATGACATTTTCCAAATCCAATAAGTTTTCCATGTGGATTCAATGTCATCACATAGATTTATTGGGTTGAAATGAAGTGGAACCAATAGGAAACTCACCAATAGGAAACTCACCTTTTGTTCTGCAGCAAAAAAGTTTCATCCAGCGTCTCTTTCCACCCCTTCCTGTTCTGGAGGCGGAACCTAAGCTGGCTCCACCAATGGTTGAGCTCACCTGGAGCAGATCTTGCCAAGGGTGGGGCCATCCTCTCATATGGTGAGTCTATTTGAAACGGCTGGGAGGAGAGAGAAATTGATTGTCAGAAACAGAGAGATGTTCTACCATCAGACTTGACTCATAAAGAAATACATTTTTCTCCTTATGTACTAGGGACTCAAATCAAATCTAGAATGTGAGAGCTGTCAGCAAACTAACTGACAGATCGTTCAGGTCAGCACCATCCCACAGACCAGAGCTGAACCAGATACAGACCTTCTCATTCCAGTCATGTCCACAATAATGTTGTTTTTCTCTATTCTATCCTATTCTAAACAGTTCTGTAAAATGTAAAAGGTAAATACTTATCGTTACACAAAAAGAGTGCCTTTTGCATCCCTTCAATATTTCAAGTAGAAATTGTGCACCAATATTGAATTTTAAGAGCCTGTTATAGTAAATGAAGTGCCTTTGACATTTAAAAAAATATTTGTAACATTTTATTTGTTTTAGCAGACACTCTTAATTAACCAGAGCGAATTAAAGTAGTCAGTGCATACATTTTGTACTGAATTCCCCCCATGGGAATCAAACCCACAGCAACCCTGACGTTGGAAGGCTACCATGTACTACCAACTGAGCAACACACAAAATTAACTGATACACTTCCACAAAACAACCGCTCACATATCTAAGATTGTGTCCCAAATGTCACCCCATAGACTGTTTAATACATGACTCCTGACCAGAGCCCTACGGCCCCTGGTCTAAAATGGTGCTCTTTAACAGGGAATAGGGTGCCATCTGGGACACAGCCTTAGAAAGGCCATTCTCTCCTTCTCTTATTGCTTTAATACATACCACATGGAGAATTCAATAAATCAGATTTTTTTATTTGAATAAAGACTTGCTAAAGTGCCAAAATTCAGTGTTTTGACATGTCCCTCTATGCACCCACTTAACCCAAACATTTCTCTAAGTTTTCGCCTTGACTGTAGTCATGACAAAGTAATTTCTGAAAATTATTATTTCTTTCATGTCTGTCCCTCATTTTAAGGTCAACCCTGTTTTGTGAACTGAACTCTCAATTCAAAATTGGTAACTGTTCCTTTTTAAAAAAAAAAAAATTCTGAAGAAACATTTAACATCTAATAGTCAAATCATAGTGTAAAAGCAGGTGAGCTGGTTCTACTCTTTTTGGCCATTTTATGTTGTTTTGTGGTGGAAAACTAAGCGGGTCAAGCTCAACACGCCAACAATATTACCCATAGGTAGACAGGCTAGAAATGTTTTAACAATTACACTTTTATTGTATTCAATTGCCACTCCCTGTTGCAAACAACAAGCTTCAATTCTGCCTGTCACAAGGGGGATTCATGGCTGATTTAAGATGAAATCGTCAACCCTGTTACTTTATTTGGAACTTAGTATAGTATTTTTTATTTAATTTTACCACCTGAGATGGGGAAAAAAATATTATGACAGAATGTTAACATTTTGTGAAATATATATTTTTTTATCAAGTTACACTTCTCAAAAGGCACCGAATTGGTGGAACGACCCACTTACCTTTTACAATAGAAAACAGTTGGTGCTTTACTCCTAATTGACAGTCAGGTACAACGACAACATGTAACACCAAGCTGATTTGAGAAAGAGAAGGAGGATTCACAGGTGGGGATCTATATATATGGAGAGGAGGTCAAGAGGAGGGGAGGAGGTCAAGAGGAGGATAGATGTCAGAAAGAGGAGGGAGGGGCCAAATGGTGGAAAGGAGTAGTAGTTAAATTGAGCATTATCTTTTGGAAAGATCCATAACTTTATTGGAATAATTTACTGCAGTAAACCAAGGTTGTTTGCCATTTTGCTAAAACTTCTCGAACACTAAAGAGTGCTCTGGCCTTGCGCTTGACCACCACACTCAGTTTACCTGGCAGATGTCCTGAGACTGGTCCACGGTCCATAGGTCTCCCCTTGGCTCATTTTTAGCCCCTGCATCACCCCCATGTCAAAAATGTCAACATCATGACAGTCAACACTTTTTGGTCTTTATTCTCAGTGAACCGTTCAGATAACTGGTTCGAAAGTTGTCTACCTTTCAATTGTCTCAATGCTGGTATGTAATCAAAAACTACATATTGAGGTGAGCTTGTCTATGGACACCTTACCTGTCAGGTCTATAGAAACTAGTTTAGACTGGCTGTGATCTAGTTCAATCTACACTGAAAAAAAATAAAGGTTCTTAAATGGTTCTTCTTTAGCTCTTAAGGTTCCTTAGATAACTTTTGCCTGATAAAGAACCTTTGAGTGTTGGTGTTAATAACCAGAGTTGAACCATAACCACGCCCATCATTATCATATTTTCCAGCATGCTCTATTGAAGGTGGATTTTATTTTAGTATTTTTTTCAAAATGTATGTTTTTCATGTACATTGATTGATTAATTAATCTTATGCTACTCAAATATAAATAACATACCTTTTTCTAAACTATTCCAATCTGTTACTTGGACTTATTGCACCCATTACTGAAATGGTTGTTCCAGTTTAGATGTTTAAGGTAGTCTCATATCTTAGTCTTCCCAACCCTAGCACTGTCAGTCATTCTGAATGCAGGTTGGGGGTGACAAAAATATTCCAGTTGTTGTATATCCCAATCTGGCTGGATTTCAATAGGAATTACACATCACTTTGCAAGCCAGCATAATGTGAGTTTCAGGCCTTATGAAATATGTAATGTATTTTCTTAAACAATGACAACATATTCACTTAGTGAAGGCCACAGAACTGAACATGAATGAATGCAACAACCACGTCTCGGTCACTAGCAAATGCAGTCATGGGTGGTACTGGTAAGTAGTGATGTTACGTTTAAAACTGGAGCTCTGAGGGATGCATCAAAATCGCTAAGCAGCTACCTTCAAAGCGGTGTGCTTATGCTTGTATCACTTTATCAGAAATACTTCATCAATGACGCCCAAAGCTTTGTTTGGTCACTTGCTTTTTCAAACCTTGTGTTGCAAAATGCGTGATCACACTGATTTCTCAGTGGTTTGGGCGCTTTCTTCGATTCTAAGCTGCTTTCAAACACTGACCTCTTCTGGACACCGTACTTACAAATATAGTTAGGATTTTGTACCAAAATGTTCACCTGATCGGTAGCTTAGCAAGTAGAGTAGGGAACTGACTAACTAACTATTCATGGTGGGAGGGTATGAGGTTGAATCCTGTTGTAGGCACACTACTTAGAAAATAGTTTTATTTATGTAAAACCACACTTTCTGTCATCAAGGCAAAGGGTGGCTACTTTGAAGAATCTCAAATATAAAATATATGTTGATATGTTTAACAGTATATTGGTTACTACATGATTCCATACAGTGGGGGAAAAAAGTATTTGATCCCCTGCTGATTTTGTACGTTTGCCAGCTGACAAAGAAATTATCAGTCTATAATTTTAATGGTAGGTTTATTTGAACAGTGAGTTTTGGACTTCAGTGAGTTTTTTTTTAGCTGTTCGGGCACACCAAACATTTCTGAAGGCAAGCTGAAGTCCGGAGCCAAAGTTTACGCCCTTTCATTTGTGATTGGTCAACAGTAGGGATTCTTCAATAAACTCTTTGTTGTCATTCAACATGAACCTTTCGCTCCCACTGGCTGTCAATGGTTTTACATTTGTTGTCTTAGGTCTGTTAGGTCTTAGGTCCCTCTTTATGTAGTGTTGTGTTGTCTCTCTTGTCGTGATGTGTGTATTGTCCTTGTGGTTGCTAATTTCTGTATTACCAAATGAGGAGAGACAAACTTCACACACCAGTCAGAGTTATACTTAAACTACATCTTTAATTATAAGAGCTTTGCATTAGCACTTGACTTTCAACGATTCACCATTACTAATGAACCATTGAGAGTGTCAACACAATGGCTACTGAGATCTTTAATAGCAAAGATCCACCCCCCTTTGACACGACAAACCACAGATATTTAGGGACTGTTCACAAAGAAAGACTTTTACTTGAGAGAGGAGTATCCACAGCCAGATAGCATTCGCTATAAATTATCATTCAGTTTGGTCCCCTTGACGAGGTTCTAATGTCGTTCCTGGTACTTCATTGTACAAAAACACCAACTCATCCAATGGCATATATCAATGGTCAACTCTAGATACTCCCATCTCAAGCAAACCCCCTCTTGACCCCACTCCTGGACAAGCTCACTGAGGGGAGTGAGCCTCTAGGTCATACACTATCCCAGGATAAGTGCAAGATCTAAAAGAGGACACACACATACATGGTTCCAGACACTGCCACACACCTCCCCACAAAATGGAAAAGGAGGGAGTGACTTGCGCACAGACATTGTGGAGACAAGTAATTGGTTCCCCATTAATCACGCCATCCCTTCACATGGTTTAAGAATAGGTAAAGACACATTCACATATGAAGACAATGTTCCATTCTGACCTCTCCCCTCTCTGGGCCCCAAGTAACTGAGCCCCAGCTAAGGGAAAAGTACAACTGCCAACACCAAAGTCCAAAGGGATACATTCTAATGACAAGTATCTCACATAAGCATATTATGCAAATAAAACATCTTAATTATCTATGTTACCCAACTAATTCTGATTCATCCGCCACATCCTATATTTTAATTTAATTTATTTGGATTTTTAATCCCAGCCCCCGTCCCCACAGGAGGCCTTTTGGCTTTTGGTAGGCTGTCATTGAAAATAAGAATTTGTTCTTAACTGACTTGCCTAGTTAAATAAAAAATTAAGAAATAAAATAAAACATGCCTACATGCCCCCCCAAAATCTATTTTTTATTCTAAAATACTTTGAATAATAAAGAAACATTTTAATAGTAAAAAATTGTATATATATATATATATATATACTGTAGAATGAAACAAACTTATCTGAGGGCTGAGAGCATTTGAACAAGTAGTGAATAATCGAGAATACACTGTTACAATCAGTGGTGTTAAATAAAAATACTTTAAAGTACTACTTAAGTCATTTTTGGGGGTGTCTGTACTTTACTTAACTATTTTTATTTTTGACAACTTTTACTTTTACTTCACTACATTCCTGAAGAAAATAATGTACTTTTTACTCCATACATTTTCCCTGACACCCAAAAGTACTCGTTACATTTTGAATGCTTAGCAGGACAGGAAAATGATCCAATTCACTCACTTATCAAGAGAACATCCCTTCTTCTGATCTGGCATGCTTTGTTTGTAAATTATGTCTGAGTGTTGGAGTGTGCCCTTGGCTATCCGTAAAAATGTTTTTTTTTTAAATGATGCCGTCTGGTTTGCTTAATATAAGGGATTTGAAATTATTTATACTTTTACTTTCGATACTTAAGTATATTTAAAACAAAATACTTTTAGACTTTTACTCAAGTAGTATTTTACTGGGTGACTTTCACTTTTACTTGAGTAATTTTCTATTATTGTATCTTGACTTTTACTCCTGTATGACGATTGGGTACTTTTCCGACTACTGGTTACAATGCAGAAGAGTCGCGCTGATTGAATAGAATGGGACAAAGATGGCCATGAGACAAAGCCAGCAAGAGTTGCATGGCTTGAGATATTGCAGTGGCGATTTTAGCATGTAAATCTTGGTGGGATAAAACACATTTAAAGTGGGATGCATGCGAACAGTTTTGCGAACAGTTTTGACTGGGCTGAGCGGGAACTGTGCTTCCTCAGAGGTAGGGAGGCGAGCAGGCCAGAGGTGGATGAACGCAGTGCCCTTGTTTGGGTGTAGGGCCTGATCAGAGCCTGAAGGTACGGAGGTGCCGTTCCCCTCACAGCTCCGTAGGCAAGCACCATGGTCTTGTAGCGGATGCGAGCTTCAACTGGAAGACAGCGGAGAGAGCCGAGGAGCTGGGTGACGTGAGAGAACTTGGGAAGGTTGAACACCAGACGGGCTGCGGCATTCTGGATGAGTTGTAGGGGTTTAATGGCACAGGCAGGGAGCCCAGCCAACAGCGAGTTGCAGTAATCCAGACGGGAGATGACAAGTGCCTGGATTAGGACCTGCGCCGCTTCCTGTGTGAGGCAGGGTCGTACTCTGCGAATGTTGTAGAGCATGAACCTACAGGATCGGGTCACCACCTTGATGTTAGTGGAGAACGACAGGGTGTTGTTACTACACAACATACACTTAGTATTACTTTCTTAGCTACAGTATACATATCTCCATGGCATATTACATCATTTATGCAGCAGCATGCAATACATTTTTGGACTCAACTTGGTGTGCTGTGCTCACTTAAACAGGAAGGTGGCGCGGTGGTCCTTTGTGGGCAAATTTTGTCATCAAAGTCTACCATTCTCTGGATTTATGGTGCTTTCAAAACAACTGGGAACTTGGAAAAAAACAAGGTTGAATCATGATGACGTCATTGATCTTCAGGTCATAGCTCTAGAAAGAGGCCGAATTTACAATTCTGAGTTGGATGACCATTCAAAACATATTTTCCCAGTCAGAGCTCGTTTATTCCTGACTCCGAGTTAACAGTTGTTAATCAATTGAAATCATGCTTCATTGACAGCATGGCCAATGTTGAATGTTTATCATTTTAAACTTGAAAAGATCCCAGATTTGGGACCACACAGCCATTGTCACTGATTCCTTCAAAACCACTCATTGTTGAATTTGAGATTTCCAACTTGTTGTGTAATGTTTATGTCCAATGGCCGATGAGCACCGATACGTTTTATCTATAATTTCTTCATATGACAAGGGTTGAAAAGGATTTGCCAGTAGACTGTCGACATGATTCATGATGATGACTGCTTGCTAGCTAAGTTATTCAAAGGATGATGTTGACATGAATCAGTCCAATCAAAGCTACTGTAGATATAACGTGATTTGACGTAATTTTATCTGTGGCCAATGACCTTGAGCCTTCTTGGATGGGCACTTCTAATGTAACTCTACGGCAGCGCTCAAGGGGCTAGAATTTTCTAAGTCTACCCTTAGACTTCACGGTGACGTTTGTGTCCCCATGAGTGACAGAACACTGAGCCAATCACGGTGCAACGCTCTGTATTTTCTGCTGGCTTGCCCCACTACCACAGAAAGCACTGAGCTAGGCTGAAAAACCTGCATTTTGGAGCTGCCTTACACAAGAAAACAAAAAAGAGACCATGTTTGTATGCAGCTTCATTAACTCAATGATATATATTATGTTTTACATTATTTGCAAACTGATCTGTGACACGTATTAATGCCAAAATAACATGCAAAACAGGCAAGCCAAAAAAAAGAAAACATTTATTTGTATTTATTTTTTGCTAAAAATGTGGGGCTCAAAACATGAATGACGTGTCGCCACTGTACTAAGGACTCGTGAGCTGTATCCGACCATATAACAGCTATAATATTCTTCTGCATTTGAATATTTATGCAAATCTGGAGATTACACCAAGTAGGTGTAGATATTGCCATAGCATAGGCTACTTTGGACCGTTTGGTAGGGTTGTCTCCCCAGCTGGTCTGCGGCAAGTTGAAAGGACATAGGCGAACCAACAAGAATCCATTTAGAATATCTAAGATTAGCGAATTAGATCGAGATGACCTTCTCTCGCTAGTCAGACAGCTAAAGTCAGCTAATGTCAGCTAACCAGCGAAAAAGCTATGGGTAAACAAACAGTGATCTAAGTATAATACGACAGCATAATCAAAATGACACTGAATCAAGGTTGAGACAAGCAGTTTCTTAACTTTGATGTTTAAATATCAACTGGTATGATATAACATTTAAATTTGTCATTGTTGCTATCTGGCCATCCAGAATCACAACAAAACATGGACTTCTGCCCCATTGAAGTGTACACATCGTTTTCGTGACATTGTCTCCTAACCCGTCTATGACAGAGTATGTTTTTCCTTTTAACAAAAATATGGTACATTTGGTTTCTTACGAACCAAACCTACAGTAAAGCACATATTCTAAACTGAATGTGAATGTCATACAGTATTTGTATTTCCACATATTTGAGGACCATCTATTATCCATAACCCAGACAGCCAAAACACTTTCCAAATGCCATGGTTTGGTGTGTGTTTTCAGGTATATAGGTGTACCATATATGTACCATATATAGGTCAATCATTTGTGATAATCTTTATTTAGGCACAATAACAAGGTTCCTTTGCAGTGTGTATATTGTCACATCACAAATAACTGAAATTCATTTCTGACACTCGGCAAGGGCGAGTGGGAATGATGAAATGTCTCTTATAAAAGAGTGAGCAAGGAAAAGATAAATCAATTAGGAAGTGCAACTTGTAAATGACAGAAGGCATCACTTTATACATTGTTTAGGTGCATTATTTAGTATTTGAGTGGCACTAGCTACCGAGACTAAGGGAGATTTTACATTTTAAAATGTATTGGCTTCTTTGATACCCTAAGTGTATTTATCCAAACCAACTACATGCCTTAAACTACTGCCATCCAGGACCTCTATACCAGGCGGTGTCAGAGGAAGGCCCTAAAAAATGCCAAATACTCCAGCCACCCTAGACATAGACTGTTCTCTCTTTTACCATGCGGTACCGGAGAGCCAAGTCTAGGTCCAAAAGGCTTCTTAACAGCTTCTACCCCCAAGCTATACGACTCCTGAACAGCTAATCAAATGGCTACCCAGACTATTTGATTTGTCCCCCCCGGCCCCCATTTTTACACTGCTACTACTGTCTCTGTTTATTATCTTTGCATAGTCACTTTACCTCTATTTACATGTACATATTAACTCAATTACCTTGACTAACCTGTGCCCCTGCACATTGACTCTGTACCGGTACCCCATTGTATATAGCCTCGCTACTGTTATTTTGTTGTTGCTCTTTAATTATTTGTTATTTTTCAATTTCTTTCTTTATTTATTAATTTATTACATCAGTTTATTTTCGTAAAGTCTTTCTTAACACACATTTTTCTTAAAACTGCATCGTTGGTTAAGGGCTTGTAAGTAAGCATTTCACTGTAAGGTCCACACCTGTTGTATTCGGCGCATGTGACAAATTCAATTTGATTTGATATAGTGTCGTAAAGACTTCGGATTTGTGAGTAAGGAAATTGCTACACAAATAACATTCAGGAGTTTGTGATACTGGATGGTGTGTTGTTATGCGTTAATAACATTTAGACTACGTTACCCAGCAGGCTATGCGGGGGAGCAGGTGGTTGAAGAATGCCTTGCATGGCTAAACATGGAGTTTTCTAGGTGAAGTATATGTTCATTAAAAGTAGTTAAACCTACGCCCCGGTTTGTCATTATATAAGGAACAAACATAACAGATGGGCTTATAGGCTTTCCAGGGAAATAGAAAGTTCTAGACCCAGAGAGAGAGAGAACCATGTAGATGCAAGAAATCACCTGAGAGGAGGAAAGAGTGGTGAAAGTGGACGAGAGTCAGAGAATGCCTCAGGTAAGTGACCAGGAAAAGAAAGAAATTTGCACCACTTACTTCAAAATACATATATTTTCATGTATCTTACTGTATTACTGTAGGTTCAATCCAAAAAACGTTGTCTTAGGCTATATGCTCTTTTTTGTTGTGTTTTGAGAAGATACATTTGGTCCAAACCATCCACCTGTCTACATGTCTGTCAGTCGAGGAAGCTGAATCTACAATCTACTACTCCAAACTGAAGAGTCCATCAGAGGACATTTATGCTGAAGCTTTTCAGAGACAGACCAGGTACAGGTGGCTACAGCACTGCTATCATATTATGAATCAAATTCAAACAAGATGGCGCCGGAGAAGAAGGCTGACATTTTACGTGTTTCAATCCAATTGTGTTTTTTTGTTTGTTTGTTTATTTATTTTACTTATTTTGTACATACCCCTCTGTACATAGTCTCGCTATTGTTATTTTACTGCTGCTCTTTAATTACTTGTTACTTTTATTTCTTATTTATTTATTTTAACTGCATTGTTGGTTAGGGGCTCGTAAGTAAGCATTTCACTAAGGTCTACGCCTGTTGTATTCTGCGCATGTGAGTAATGACATTTGATTTGATTTGAATTGTATTTTACAAAGCCCTTTTTAAATAAGCAGTTGTCACAAAGTGCTTTACAGACACCCAGCCTAAACCCCAAAGATTATTATAAGATTATTGAACTAATCCCAATAAAGTAATGTACTGGCCAAGAATGAACCAGGAAATCAGCCAGACCACTGCTTTATGTTAACCTCTCTGGGGTCTAAAATGGTCTAAAATGTCCTATTAAAGTAAAAAACATTATTTCTACTTTTAATATGCATGAGAGGAAGAATAGAGGAAAAAGAGGAATAGAGAGAGACTGAGGGTGTTTCTTAATATGCATACTACTGTGCTCCGAGCATGCAAATTAGAGCACGGGAAGGTCTGAGTATGAGTCCAAATCAAAGTATGCGAAACAGAGCACGGAGGGCACTTCTCTAATGTGTATCCCGTTTGTACATATTTTGAAGCATGCATCGATGCAAGCTTCAACGGAAACTAAGCAAAGAAGTATGACTCAACCACATAAAAACATTTCTTGAAATCAATGGCGGCCACTATTTGGGCTGAAGCGAAAGAAATTACACTCTGACTTCAGAATGAAATATTGCCAATTCACATCTCACATGTTGCCTGACTACAATATTTGATCTTGATACGTTAATAAATACATGCTGTGTTAATTTTAGCATGTTTAACTGCCTAAGTACTGTAGATAGCACGCCCATATTAAGTCAATAGGGCTAACTGGCTAGCTACTAGTACCGTTAGCTAGCCAGATAGCCACAAAGAATTGTTAGCTAGCTATCCATGAAGAATTGAAGAATCTATCTTGCATAATATTAGTTTTAGGTCATTTTTTCCTGTTAAACTATTTGGTTAGCTACATTATTATGATTCACATATAACTAGCAGATAGTTATGAAGTATAACGGTTGTTGTGTGCATATCTTGTTTTGTCTCTATTGCCGTTGTTGTCCTGGCTGGAAGACGGTTCAGTGAATGGGTACTGCAAGTCCAAGTCAATAAGACTAACTGGCTAGCTAGCTAGCCACGAAGAACGCTAGCTTCCCACAAAAAATGTACATCTAACCTGCATAACCTTAGTTTTAGTTAATTTTTGCCTGTTTAACTAGCTGGCTAGCTAAATTGTTACAATTCACATATCTAGCGGATAATTATTAAGTAAAATATTTGCTTTGTGTATATCTTGTTTAGTCTCTATTGTTGCCATTGTCCTGGCTGGAAGAAGGTTAAGTGAATGGGGCGGTGAAGCGTGAGGTAATACAGTAGGGGGAGATGGGTGCCTCTCAAATGTATTGTTTTATGCATTCTCTACACTCTCGTCCTCACAAAAACGTATTGAAGAGAATGTGGTTGGAAATGCACTCGGAGCATGTTGGTGTGAAGCACGGTAGAATGCATATTGAGAAACACCCTGAGTGTGAGTATGAGAGAGAAAGACAGTGAAAGTACAGTTTTCCCAGTTCCGAATTTTAATTACAGACACATTTCCTTGGTCTAGCCTGCTATTAATGTTGTGTGCAGTTTTCATCTGCATATCGAAACTGTTGAGTAGGTCATTCATTGGCAACTCTTTTAACCCACTAACACAGTAGCTTACAATTAATACCATTATTACACATCTCTATCAATAGCCTTTTAAACCATGATTACATATCTCTATCAATATCCTTTTAAACCATGATTACATATCTCTATCAATAGCCTTTTAAACCACAATTACATATCTCTATCAATAGCCTTTTTAAACCACGATTACGTATCTCTAGCAATAGCCTTTTTAAACCACGATTACACATCTCTATCAATAGCCTTTTAAACCACGATTACACCTCTATCAATATCCTTTTAAACCATGATTACACATCTCTATCAATAGCCTTTTTAAACAACGATTACACATCTCTATCAATAGCCTTTTTAAACCACGATTACACATCTCTATCAATAGCCTTTTAAACCATTATTATACACTGTATGACCTAAGTCTGTGTTATAATTCATTAGACATCCAGGTATAACCAATGATGGTAAATAAAATCACATTACAGTTAGTTATGCCTTGTGAAGAACAATCAAGTCAGCCTGCCAATTTTAGTTAGAATTTGCACTAATGTAAAAGATGAATAATATCTTGCACTTATTTTCTTGTTTTGGTGAGATGTTTTCTATATGTTTTTTTAATGACTTTGAATGTAATAATGATCTACATTATTATGTGCGTTAACCAATCATTAGGTTTTCTGTTCTGATTTACAATCCTGAAAAAAAAGGTTCCAGTAAAAAAAAGGTTTAATATACTGTCTTGTAAAATCTTTAATAAAAAAATATTCACATGCTTTACTTGGAATGATAACGTGGCATACATGGTCCAAAAAGATTGAAAATGAATCTAGTCTACATTTCAACCCAGTCTTACCCATATACACTAGCTACTACAATACAATCATTTGTTTTCGACAAATAATACTGCATACATACATAATTGCATCACACATGTACTATATAATAACAATATAATGATCTGCTTTGCTGTCTTAACCCTCAGACGTATCTTACTTCCTGGTCATCCTCAGGCTCTTCCTGTTCCACATCTAAACCCAGAGCACTGTGGCGAATCATCTGCCAGCATGCCAGGGACTTCCTGTTTCCATCTATCCCACCCCTGTGTTTGGGTCTGATCAGAGGGCTTCCAGGTCCTTTTGACGTGTCAGTGTTCTCCGTCTCCTCCCGCTCCTTGCTCTGGTCCTCATCCTTAGAGAAGGCTTGCACGTAGCGACGCATCTTTTGCACCAGTGGGTCGTTGCGTTCCTCAACCCTGCAATGGAGACATTAAGAGAGTCATTATAATATAAAGCCTGTATATGATGGGGATGGGGAAACACTGTTAACACCACCACACCTAAGACAGAGAGTACAGTAATAGGCCAGTTAGATGAAGTGTTGTTGTCTTACCGGAGGTACCACCGCTCCCCCAGGCCGTAGAGCAGGCCACACACTCCCAGCCGGGGCCACAGGCAGAAGGGCAACCTCCTCTCCAACATCAGGGTAGTGGCCACCACCTACACACAGTGAGCAGGGACAAAGGACATAAGGGTCATTAGAATGGCACTGATTGGGATGCTGTATACATTTTCATCATGGTTTTAAGTTATGTTTATGGAGTATGCACAGTGCCTTCAGAAAGTAGTCACACCCCTTAACTTAATCCACATTGTGTTGTGTTACAGCCTAAATTCAAAATTGATTAAATATATTTAATTTCTTACCCAACTACACACAATACCCCATAATGACAAAGTGAAAACATGTTTTTAGAAATGCATATTTATTGAAAATGAAATACAGAAATATCTAGTTTACATAAGTATTCACACCCCTGAGTCAATACTTTATAGAAGCACCTTTGGCAGAGATTACAGCTGTGAGTCTTTCTGGGTACGTCTCTAAGAGCTTCCTACTCCTGGATTGTGAAACATTTGCCCATTATTCTTTTCAAAATTCTTCAAGTTCTGTCAAATTGGATGTTGATCATTGACAGATAAACATTTTCAGGTATTGCCATACATTTTCAAGTCGATTTAAGTCAAAACTGTAACTCGGCCACTCAGGAAAATTCACTATCTTCTTGGTAAGCAACGCTAGTGTAGATTTGGTCTTGTGTTTTAGGTTATTGTCCTGCTGAAAGGTGAATTAATCTCCCAGTATTTGGTGGAAAGCAGACTGAACCAAGTTTTCTGCTAGGATTTTACCTGTGCTTAGCTCCATTCCGTTTATTTTTATTCTGAAAAACTCCCCAGTCCTTAATGCTTGCAAGCATACCCATAACATGATGCAGCCAGCACCATGATTGAAAATATGGAGAGGGGTAGTCAGTAATGTGTTGTATTGGATTTGCCCCAAACATAACACTTTATATTTAGGACAAAAAGTGAATTGCTTTGCTACATTTTTTGCAGTATTTCTTTAGTGCCTTGTTGCAAACAGGATGCATGTTTTGGAATATTTGTATTCTGTACAGAATTCCTTCAATTAGGTTAGTATTGTGGACTGTAATAGAAAATGTGTGCTTGTGTGTGTCACACTGATGCACACCTGTGTCCTCCAGAGCTCGTCCCTCTCCTGGGCTACTCTCCAGTGTGTATCACTCATCATGGCTATGAGCAGGTTGAGCAGCAGTATGTAGGAGACCACAGAGAAGGTGCAGTGCAGTACATGGACAATAGGGGGCGTTGTGATGGTGTGGTCCACTGGCAGGTCTATCAGACCCACACTCAGCTCAAACTGGGAGAACAGAGTGATGGGGAAGGAGCGGTACGCAGGTAGAGAGTTTGGGTCCTGAGTCATGTACACCATCCACAGGGCTGGGAGGGAGGGAGGGAGGGAGGGAGGGAGGGAGGGAGGGAGGGAGGGAGGGAGGGAGGGAGGGAGGGAGAGATAACAACAACCAGGGTATAAAAATATGATTTTTTTTAGTTTTATACAATTGTTGGCAATATGCTTATTTGAAACGTCAAGATTTGCTAATACAGTTTCTCTTAAACAGAATGTACTTACAGGTGGAAAACCCTATGAGCACGATGAAGCTCAGCCACATGAACTTGGTCAGGTCTCCAAATATAATCTAGGAAGAAATGAGACAAAACACCACAACAGTCTAATATGGGAATTAAAACAGCAAAACCATATGTTCTACAGTAACGTCATGCTAATGCTTGTGTGTGTCTGCTTCCCTTACATACCTTCTGTATCATGATGACGTAAGGCCCCAGCATCTGAAAGCCTCGGGCAAAAAACATGACGTTACTCCAGCCCAGCACCAGACACACAGCCATGACAACTGTCTCCCCCTGCACCCCACTGACCCTGAACACACACAGCAGCACCACCAGGAATGCATAGGCAATACTGGGGAGGAAACACAGATTATTACACAGGTTAAAAATGCTACATAGACATGACATAACACAACAACATCACTCGGCAGGTAATAAAGGCTACATAGGCACCAAGGTTGACTTACAGAATGACATGGAAGGGTCCCCCCAGGGCCGTCTGTCCAAAGTACTGCTTGGCCCCCACTCTCAGCATATCTGGGATCTTAGGGATTGGGAATAACACAGATTATATTGACAGCCAGTAATGTGATCTAATCTACAGTGTAAATATAAGTGACATGTAAAACTATTGGGTGATGTATGTTTTACCTCCAGTAGCAGAATAACCAGGGCACCCAGGACACTGATCATCTCTCCTACCAGACGCAAGTTGTCCCCATGGGTCACATAACTCTCCTACAGGGACAGAGAACAGGGCACGTGGATCACAAAGGGTTCATATGAACACCTCTGATTGAGGTTTGCACACAGGCTGTCATATGAAGACGCCTTCATGTCTCCCCCACCTTCAGAGTTTTCTGCACGCGGATGGTTTTGTCCATGTCAGATACAGTGTAATTCTCTGGAGCGTCCTTTAGGGGGCGATACACACAACACAGTGTGAAGGTCCCAATGTACAGGAGGTACAGCAGCAGCAACAACCTGTACACAACACAATAATAACATTACAACATTAGACATAAACAAATGACAGCATCTCAAACACAACATCAGAACATGATCCACTGTATGTGTGGTTACCTAAAGTAGTGTTTTCCATAGAGGTTCCACTTGAGACTGACCAATTGCCTAACAGGAGTCACTTCCAGTATCCTTCTTGCCTGAGGGAAGAGATCATCCTCATCATCAGTTTCCCTGTAGTGTATATTACACCGTATCATGTTTGTGTTCTGTAATGTACTGTACCTCTCTCCTCTGGCTGCCCACAATGAGCTCAAGCACAGAGAGGTCGTTGTCGGCGACCAAGGAGTCGATCTCTGAGAGGTCATAGAGGTTAGAGGTCAGTGGTCCCAGGTTCCACTGGACAACTCGCCTCCGGTTGACCAGGTGCTGGAATGCCTGGGAGAGAGATACAAAAACCTTAGAAACCTAGAAATGCAGCACAATTCATTTGTAGGTTAATTACATACTAATAACAACATATGCTGTATAAAGAATATTAGAGTATGGAGGAGAAGGTTATGACTACAGGTTAAGTTAAAGATAATAGGGGAAACACTATCCCTCTTCTCCTCTCATACATTGTCTCCTGTTTCTTTCTATCCCTCTATTCGTCCTCACCACAAGGTTGCCCTCCTCGGCAGCCAGTTTGAAGGGCGTTAAGCCACGATAGTTGGGCACCATGTCCAGTGGCACAGCCTGGTCCAGCTCAACGTCACGTGCCAACAGCAGATCCAATGCCAAGCATGCTAAAGTCTTATTGGGCTGCAGGACCAGGATGTGGAGCACTGTGTTACCTAGGGGGAAGAGAGGGAGATATTAAACTGCTGAAAAAAGGAGAAGAGAGAAGAGGGGGAGGATGAGGAGAAGAAAGAGGAATGTTTCATACCAATGGAGTCCTGGGCCCTGGTGCTGGCTCCTGCGTTGATCACCATGGAGATGATGTCCTGATTCCCCACACAGGCCGCAAATGCCAGGATGTGCTCACCTAAAGTAAAGCAAACGGAATCAAATAACCACATTTCCCAAAATGCATTTTTCTACTCCTTACAGACCACAAACAGTCATCTTACCATAGTAGAGCAGCCCTCCTCTTCTCTTCCTGAAGTACAGGCCTGTGACTCTGGGCGTGGCCACATCTGCCCCACGACCAATCAGACTGCGGACCAGGTTAACGTTCTGATTCACCACGGCAATGTGGAGAGGTGTCATGCCTGATTGAGCGCGACAGAGAGAGAATATATTATTGTGTGATTTAACATCTGTGTGAGTTTTATGATATTATAGTGTGTGTTTGTTCATTGTGTGTGAGAGTATATGTACCAAGGAAGAGGTCAGAGGTCATGGGCTCATTGATGAGTTCAGGTGCTCCGTCCATCAGAACTAAAGCAGCATCCATGTTATCATTCAGAACTGCCACATGCAGCGCGGTCTCTCCCAGAGCACCTCTCTCAAAGATGTTAGTGGATGCACAGTCCAGAAGTTTCTTAATGCAACCTGCACTGTTCTCTTTGGCCGCAAAGAAGAGAGGGATGTCATTTGTCCTATGGGAGAGAGAGTATGTTTGCAAGTTAGAAATGACAGCTGTACTTTTAGTTTATGGTTGATGCAGCTTGTTTGTCATCAGCCAATCTGCATTCTCAATTAGTTAAAAGCATGTGAACACACACAACTGATGCTCCCAGATTACAAATAGTATTTTCAGAGTTTCTCACTTGTTATGAACGCAGCATAATATCAACCAATACTTGTCAGTAGCTGTTTTTTTTGTTTTTTTACCAATTGGAGTATCACCTTTTGTTCTGCAGCAAAAAAGTTTCATCAAGCATCTCATTCCACCCCTTCCTGTTCTGGAGGCGGAACCTGAGCTGGCTCCACCAATGGTTGAGCTCACCTGGAGCAGATCTTGCCAGGGGCGGGGCCATCCTCTCATAGGGTGAGTCTATTTGAAACGGCTGAGATGAGAAAGAAATTTGAATGTGTGTGAGACAAATTAAGTGTCAGAAACAGTGAGCTATCCAACAACCTTGTCTCAGAGCATTTAGTTTTATTCTGTATGTAAATCCGAGACACTCCATTTAGTGTGACGTGTTACATTTCGTATGGTATGTATTTTAATTTCTTGATGTCTATCACCCATTTTGTAAGCTATGTTAGGAATTACAATTTGTATTATATGTTACTAATTTCTAAAACGCACAATATATTACGAATTTGCAAACGTACTCTATGTTACGGTTTTGCAAAACTGTTACTTTATTTGCCACTTAATAGGCACTTACTATAGGCTAGCCAACTCTACCAGCTAGCAGTACTGTATCATCTTTAGTCAATAAGATTTTTGCAACATAAGCTTAACTTTCTGAACTTTCGAGTTGTGTAGTCCACTTGTGTAGCTAGCAGGACTGACTTTGTGTTAGCTAGCCAACGTTTAATTACTTCTGCGTTATGAAAGGAACTAGACACAGACACGAATGATCCATTGGTAGTTTGTTGTAACCAAGTATTGGTGCTAACCGTGTGTTATTGGATGCTAGCATGCTAGTTAGCTACGGCGTCATAGGACACGGTGCACTGGGTGGGTTTCACGGAAGAATACTGTACCAAGTTATCTAGCTGAATAAACTAAGTTTGAGCCTATTCCTGGAAACATTGAACCACTGTAGTTTACATCAATTATAATTTCTAAGTGGAAGTTGGAAAAGTTATATTTGAGTGTTTCAGTGAATGGTTAGTGAGGGAGGCCCTGCTCTCTCGCTTCCCCAGTTGTATTGTTAATTTTCATTCCAATCTCCTTTGCATTAGCGTAGCCTCTCCTGTAGCCTGTCAACTATGTGTCTGTCTATCCCTGTTCTCTCCCCTCTGCACAGGCCACACAAACGCTTCACACCGCATGGCCGCTGTCACTCTAACCTGGTGGTCCCAGCGCGCACAACCCACGTGGAGTTCCAGGTCTCCGGCAGCCTCTGGAACTGCCGGTCTGCAGCCAACAAGGCAGAGTTCATCTCAGCCTATGCTACCCTCCAGTCCCTCGACTTCTTGGCGCTGACGGAAACATGGATTACCACAGAAAACACTGCTACTCCTACTGCTCTCTCCTCGTCTGACCACGTGTTCTCGCATACCCCGAGAGCATCTGGTCGGCGGGGTGGTGGCACTGGAATCCTCATCTCTCCCAAGTGGACATTCTCTCTTTCTCCCCTGACCCATCTGTCTATCTCCTCCTTTGAATTCCATGCTGTCACAGTCACTAGCCCATTCAAGCTTAACATCCTTATAATTTATCACCCTCCAGGTTCCCTTGGAGAGTTCATCAATGAGCTTGACGCCTTGATAAGTTCCTTTCCTGAGGATGGCTCACCCCTCACAATTCTGGGTGACTTTAACCTCCCTACGTCTACCTTTGACTAATTTCTCTCTGCCCCTTCTTTCCACTCCTCTCCTCTTTTGACCTCACCCTCTCACCGTCCCCCCCCCTACTCACAAGGCAGACAATATGCTTGACCTCATATTTACTAGATGCTGTTCTTCTACTAATCTCACTGCAGCTCCCCTCCAAGTCTCCGACCACTACCTTGTATCCTTTTCCCTCTCGCTCTCATCCAACACTACTCACTCTGCCCCTACTCAGATGGTATTGCGCCGTCGCAACCTTCGCTCTCTCTCTCCTGCTACTCTCTCCTCTTCCATCCTATCATCTCTTCCCTCTGCTCAATCCTTCTCCAACCAATCTCCTGATTCTGTCTCCTCAACCCTCCTCTCCTCCCTTTCTGCATCCTTTGACTCTCTATGTCCCCTATCCTCCCGGCCGGCTCGGTCCTCCCCTCCTGCTCCGTGGCTTGACGACTCATTGCGAGCTCACAGAACAGGGGTCTGGGCAGCCGAGCGGAAATGGAGGAAAACTAGCCTCCCTGCGGACCTGGCATCTTTTCACTCCCTCCTCTCCACATTTTCTTCCTCTGTTTCTGCTGCTAAAGCCACTTTCTACCACTCTAAATTCCAAGCATCTGCCTCTAACCCTAGGAAGCTCTTTGCCACCTTCTCCTCCCTCCTGAATCCTCCTCCCCCTCCCCCCTCCTCCCTCTCTGCGGAAGACTTTGTCAACCATTTTGAAAAGAAGGTTGACGACATCCGATCCTAGTTTGTTAAGTCAAACGACACCGCTGGTCCTGCTCACATTGCCCTACCCTATGCTTTGACCTCTTTCTCCCCTCTCTCTCCAGATGAAATCTTGCGACTTGTGACGGCTGGCCGCCCAACAACCTGCCCGCTTGACCCTATCCCCCCTCTCTTCTCCAGACCATTTCCGGAGACCTTCTCCCTTACCTCACCTCGCTCATCAACTCATCCTTGATCGCTGGCTACGTCCCTTCCGTCTTCAAGAGAGCGAGAGTTGCACCCCTTCTCAAAAAACCTACACTCGATCCCTCCGATGTCAACAACTACAGACCAGTATCCCTTCTTTCTTTTCTCTCCAAAACTCTTGAGCGTGCCGTTCTTGGCCAGCTCTCTTGCTATCTCTCTCAGAATGACCTTCTTGATCCAAATCAGTCAGGTTTCAAGACTGGTCATTCAACTGAGACTGCTCTTCTCTGTGTCACGGAGGCTCTCCGCACTGCTAAAGCTAACTCTCTCTCCTCTGCTCTCATCCTTCTAGACCCATCTGCTGCCTTTGATACTGTGAACCATCAGATCCTCCTCTCCACCCTCTCCGAGTTGGGCATTTCCGGCGCGGCTCAGTCTTGGATTGCGTCCTACCTGACAGGTCGCTCCAACCAGGTGGCGTGGCAAGAATCCATCTCCGCACCACGTGCTCTCACACTGGTGTCCCCCAGTGCTCAGTTCTAGGCCCTCTCCTATTCTCGCTATACACCAAGTCACTTGGCTCTGTCATATCCTCACATGGTCTCTCCAATCATTGATACGCAGACGACACACAATTAATCTTCTCCTTTCCCCCTTCTAATAACCAGGTGGCGAATCGCATCTCTGCATGTCTGGCAGACATATCAGTATGGATGACGGATCACCACCTCAAGCTGAACCTCGGAAAGACGGAGCTGCTCTTCCTCCCGGGGAAGGACTGCCCGTTCCATGATCTCGCCATCACGGTTGACAACTCCATTGTGTCCTCCTCCCAGAGTGCTAAGAGCCTTGGCGTGACCCTGGACAACACCCTGTCGTTCTCCGCTAACATCAAGGCGGTGACCCGATCCTGTAGGTTCATGCTCTACAACATTCGCAGAGTACGACCCTGCCTCACACAGGAAGCGGCGCAGGTCCTAATCCAGGCACTTGTCATCTCCCGTCTGGATTACTGCAACTCACTGTTGGCGGGGCTCCCTGCCTGTGCCATTAAACCCCTACAACTCATCCAGAACGCCGCAGCCCGTCTGGTGTTCAACCTTCCCAAGTTCTCTCACGTCACCCCGCTCCGCCGCACACTCCACTGGCTTCCAGTTGAAGCTCGCATCTGCTACAAGACCATGGTGCTTGCCTACGGAGCTGTGAGGGGAACGGCACCTCCGTACCTTCAGGCTCTGATCAGTCCCTACACCCAAAGAAGGGCACTGCATTCATCCACCTCTGGCCTGCTCGCCTCCCTACCTCTGCGGAAGCACAGTTCCCACTCAGCCCAGTCAAAACTGTTCGCTGCTCTGGCACCCCAATGGTGGAACAAGCTCCCTCACGACGCCAGGACAGCGGAGTCAATCACCACCTTCCGGAGACACCTGAAACCCCACCTCTTTAAGGAATACCTGGGATAGGATTAAGTAATCCTTCTAACCCTCCCCCCTACCCTCCCCCCCAAAAAAGATATAGATGTACTATTGTAAAGTGGTTGTTCCACTGGATATCATAAGGTGAATGCACCAATTTGTAAGTCGCTCTGGATAAGAGTGTCTGCTAAATGACGTAAATGTAAATGTAAATGTAAATGTCTTTTTTCATTTAAGCTCTTGATATGGGAAAACGTGTTTTTTAAGACAGAATGTTAATATTAGGTGAAATCCCCCCAAACAATTTGACCAAGTTACACTTTTCAACAGGCACTGAATTGGTGGAACGACCCACTTACCTTTACGGAAGAAAACAATTAGTCCTTTACTCCTAATTGACAGTCAGGTACAACGACAACATGTAACACCAAGCTGATTTGAGAAAGAGAAGGAGGATTCACTGGTGGGGATCTATATATATGCAGACAAGACAGAGATGAGAGAGGGAGGAGATAAAGGAGAGGAGGTCAAGAGGAAGAGGATGGATGAGAGAGGAGGGAGGAGAGAGGGAGGGGCCAAATGGTGGAAAGGAGTAGTAGTTAAATTGAGCATTATCTTTTGGAAAGATCCATCATTTTATTGGAATAATTTACTGCAGTAAACCAAGGTTGTTGGACATTTTGCTAAAACTTCTCGAACACTAAAGAGTGCTCTGGCCTTGCGCTTGACTGCCACACTCAGTTTACCTGGCAGATGTCCTGAGACTGGTCCACGGTCCATAGGTCTCCCCCTTGGCTCATTTTCAGCCCCTGAACAGCCATTGTTGGATGGTGGGGGATGACTGTCTGATCGACTTTTCCGACGTTTTGTTTCTTCTCTAGTTCTCTTCTCTAGAATACCTTTCATTGAAGTGGTCTGGAACAAGCGTTTGGTGGGGTTAAGTCAAAAGGATCCAGAACCTGTGTATTTAAATTTAAACCCATGAGAGAAATTGCAACAACAAAAAAAATCAGTTTTCAAAAGGCAAAAACCAAAATGTCAACATCATGACAGTCCACACTTTTTGGTCTTTATTCTCAGTGAACCGTTCAGATAACTGGTTCGAAAGTCGTCTACCTTTCAATTGTCTCAATGCTGGCATGTAATCAAAAACCACATATTGAGGTGAGCTTGTCTACCTGGACATATATCTGCTGTATCACCTATATGATCCTATAGACACCTTACCTGTCAGGTCTATAGAAACTAGTTTAGACTGGCTGTGATCTAGAAGTACATCCTAGTCCGACACCAGTCAACACCTACAGAACATGCTAATCTAAGGGTTCTTGTTTAACCAATTAGTTGGGGTAAATCATGTTTTCACAATGTGTGTTTGACTGAACTGTCAACAGCATTGCTCACGAACATGATAATTGTTACTATACAAAGACCATAATACTTGAGTACTTAGTGTAATCCTATGAGCATGATGTTTTTCCTTTTAACAAAAAGACTTGATGGTACATTTGGTTTCTTACGAACCAAACCTCTTCTGCAGTAAAGCAAATAGTCTAAATTGAAATACAGTATTTTAATTTCCACATATTTGATGACCATCTATTATCCATAACAACCCAGACACCCAAAACACTTTCCAAATGCCATGTTTTGGTGTGTGTATTCAGGTGTTTGTGTGTACCATGTATAGGTCATGAGTAACATGTTGGTTACCCACAGCGTGTTAAAGGGTTTCAATTAAGGTTTATATCAGACAGGCCTGGGTAATGGTTCTGACTGAGCCAGTCATCTTGTGTTGTCTCGGTAATAGCTATTTACAGCGCCTTTCAGTGTGACACTGGAGTGCTGCCATATAGACCCGTGGTTTCAATTGTCATAGTGTCTTTATTTAGGCACAATAACAAGGTTCCATTGCAGTGTGTGTGTGTGTGTGTGTGTGTGTGTGTGTGTGTGTGTGTGTGTGTGTGTGTGTGTGTGTGTGTGTGTGTGTGTGTGTGTGTGTGTGTGTGTGTGTGTGTGTGTGTGTGTGTGTGTGTGTGTGTGTGTGTGTGTGTGTGTGTGTGTGTGTGTGTTTGGTTTTGGACTGGCTTTCCTTATAAGCTCAGTAGGGACCTGGGTTGGTTGTCTCACGGGTTGGTTGTCACAACTAGTCAATTCATGTCAGCATGATAAAACATTGAGGTGAGGGGAATTTCTGTGATTTTCATAGGTGAAAGTAAAAAAAATGATATACACTGCTGAAAAAAATAAAGGGAACACTTAAACAACACAATGTAACTCCATGTCAATCACACTTCTGTGAAATCAAACTGTCCACTTAGGAAGCAACACTGATTGACAATACATTTCACATGCTGTTGTGCAAATGGAATAGACAACAGGTGGAAATTATAGGCAATTAGCAAGACACCCCCAATAAAGGAGTGGTTCTGCAGGTGGTGACCACAGACCACTTCTCAGTTCCTATGCTTCCTGGCTGATGTTTTGGTCACTTTTGAATGCTGGCGGTGCTTTGACTCTAGTGGTAGCATGAGACGGAGTCTACAACCCACACAAGTGGCTCAGGTAGTGCAGCTCATCCAGGATGGCACATCAATGCGAGCTGTGGCAAGAAGGTTTGCTGTGTCTGTCAGCGTAGTGTCCAGAGCATGGAGGTGCTACCAGGAGACAGGCCAGTACATCAGGAGACGTGGAGGAGGCCGTAGGAGGGCAACAACCCAGCAGCAGGACCGCTACCTCCGCCTTTGTGCAAGGAGGAGCAGGAGGAGCACTGCCAGAGCCCTGCAAAATGACCTCCAGCAGGCCACAAATGTGCATGTGTCTGCTCAAACGGTCAGAAACAGACTCCATGAGGGTGGTATGAGGGCCCGACGTCCACAGGTGGGGGTTGTGCTTACAGCCCAACACCGTGCAGGACGTTTGGCATTTGCCAGAGAACACCAAGATTGGCAAATTCGCCACTGGCGCCCTGTGCTCTTCACAGATGAAAGCAGGTTCACACTGAGCACATGTGACAGACGTGACAGAGTCTGGAGACGCCGTGGAGAACGTTCTGCTGCCTGCAACATCCTCCAGCATGACCGGTTTGGCGGTGGGTCAGTCATGGTGTGGGGTGGCATTTCTTTGGGGGGCCGCACAGCTCTCCATGTGCTCGCCAGAGGTAGCCTGACTGCCATTAGGTACCGAGATGAGATCCTCAGACCCCTTGTGAGACCATATGCTGGTGCGGTTGGCCCTGGGTTCCTCCTAATGCAAGACAATGCTAGACCTCATGTGGCTGGAGTGTGTCAGCAGTTCCTGCAAGAGGAAGGCATTGATGCTATGGACTGGCCCGCCCATTCCCCAGACCTAAATCCAATTGAGCACATCTGGGACATCATGTCTCGCTCCATCCACCAACGTCACGTTGCACCACAGACTGTCCAGGAGTTGGCGGATGCTTTAGTCCAGGTCTGGGAGGAGATCCCTCAGGAGACCATCCGCCACCTCATCAGGAGCATGCCCAAGCGTTGTAGGGAGGTCATACAGGCACGTGGAGCCCACACACACTACTGAGCCTCATTTTGACTTGTTTTAAGGACATTATATTAAAGTTGGATCAGCCTGTAGTGTGGTTTTCCACTTTAATTTTGAGTGTGACTCCAAATCCAGACCTCCATGGGTTGATAAATTGGATTTCCATTGATTATTTTTGTGTGATTTTGTTGTCAGCACATTCAACTATGTAAAGAAAAAAGTATTTAATAAGATTATTTCATTCATTCAGATCTAGGATGTGTTATTTTAGTGTTCCCTTTATTTTTTTGAGCAGTGTATATTGGGATTTTCTTTGTAAATGTTTGAACTATGGGAGTATATAAATAATAATGTTTGTTGAACAGAGAAAAGGGAGAGCTATGTTTCAAACCAATTTCTGAGATCCTAGGTCAAGCCATGTGGTAAGTAATATATTAACTAGCATTAGTGTTGCCTCTCTCTGACACACATATTTTACCTGTCATGCAATCACACACGCACATACCCGCATACACACACATGCACGCATACACACAAATTTACTAAAAATGTCATATGTTATTCTCAAGGCATAAAATGCTGTATTTTGTTCAATCAAAGAAAGGCTTAGCTATTTCTGACTGTTATTTTTCTTCATTTCCTGATACAAAAGGAATAAGTTACTAGCAAACATTGTGACAACCAACCCCACAATGGAGCTGGTTGTCACAAGTGGACAGTGTGTTTGATGATTTATAACTTCATGTTGGAGTTAAAAAGGGTAAAAACAGTCCTCATTTTAACCCAAGATCTTAGTCTTTATCCTAATATTGAAAAGAGTCTTGTAAGATATACTGGTGCTGAGAAATAGACATGAGATTAAAACGTGTGACAACCAACTCCGGTCTCCCCTACACATGATAACCTTGGGAATATTTTGCAGAACAAGAACAAGGGGTTGAGACTGAGAGGAGTTTTTCTTTTTTACTTTAAGTCTCTAGTTTTGTCATCATTTACATACAGATATTGGATCTTAATTTGATGATCAGGTGAAATGGACATGTGTTGGTGGTTGTGTAAGAGGCCAGATCCTATCTGATGCCACCATGAGATCTGGGAGACAGGTGTCTTGTCCTCTCTCAAATGCTGAAGTCAACAGATCTCCAACAGATTCAGGTGAAATTTGCTGATCTGTCAAATCCTATCAGACATGGGAGAACATGAAGTTCATTCTGTTTGATGGAAAGGTTATAGTGTGGACACTTTTCTGTTTTATGTCAAATAAGGTTACCTTAACCCTAACCCTAACCCTAGATTGGTAATACATTGCACTTAAAGGACTTCATTGCCAGCATTCCGAAGTATTCCTTTATCTACTTCCCAAGAGTCAGATGAGCTCATTGATACCATTTTTAGGTCTCTGCATCCAGTATGAAGGAGTTAGAGGGAGCTTTGTGAGCCCGATGCTAACTAGTGTTAGCGCTACGAGCATGCTAGCTGTTACCGTAGACTTCCAGTCATAGCGCTGATGCTAATTAGCAATTGCGCTAATGTTAGTTAGTCTGACTTTGGGGAAGTAGATAAAGGACTTTTTTGCCAAAATCCCGAAGTATCCTTTTAAAGCCAGGCACCACAGGCTAAAATTACATTTTTGCATCTACTTATCAATTATGAGATATTGGTGTATTTTGGTTAAAATTTGTATAAAAAAAGGTAAAAAAGTTAATGAAAATGTATATTTGCTTTAGTTTATCATGCTACCGTCATCAACATTTCATGAATTGTAACCACTTTTAAATGGACTTACAGTACCAATAAAAAGTTTGGACACACCTACTTATTCAAGGGTTCTTCTTCTTTTTTTTTTTTACTATTTTCTACATAATAGTGAAGACATAAAAACTATGAAATAACACATGTGGAGTCATGTAGTAACCAAAAAAGTCTAAAAGAAATCAAAATTTATTTTAGATTTTAGATTCTTTAAAGTAGCCACCCTTTGCTTTGATGACAGCTTTGCACACTCTTGGCATTCTCTCAACCAGCTTCACCTGGAATGCTTTTCCAACAGTCTTGAAGAAGTTCCCACATATGCTGAGCACTTGTTGGCTGCTTTTCCTTCACTCTGCGGTCCAACTCATCCCAAACCATTTCAATTGGGTTGAGGTCGGGTGATTGTGGAGGCAAGGTCATCTGATGCAGCACTCCATCACTTTCCCCTTACACAGCCTGGAGGTGTGTTGGGTCATTGTCATGTTGAAAAACAAATGATAGTCCCACTAAACGCAAACCAGATGGGATGGCATATTGCTGCAGAATGCTGTGGTGGCCATGCTGGTTAAGTGTGCCTTGAATTCTAAATAAATGTGAGAACAATACATGTGAAGATCATCCGTTCACCTACTTTGTGTCTCACAAAGACACAAAGGTTGGAACCAAAAATCTCAAATTTGGACTCATCAGACCAAAGGACAGATTTCCACCGGTCTAATGTCCATTGCTCGTGTTTCTTTGCCCAAGCAAGTCTCTTCTTCTTATTGGTGTCCTTTTGTAGTGTTTTTTGTTGTTGCAGCAATTCGACCATGAAGGCCTGATTCACGCAGTCTCCTCTGATCAGTTGATGTTGAGATGTGTCTGTTACTTGAACTCTGTGAAGCATTTATTTGGGCTGCAATTCTGAGGCTGGTAACTTCAATGAACGTATCCTCTGCAGCAGTGGTAACTCTGGGACTTCCTTTCCTGTCTTAAAGTAATGATGGACTGTCATTTCTCTTTGCTTATTTGAGCTGTTCTTGCCATAATATGGACTTGGTCTTTTACCAAACAGGGCTATACCACCCTTACCTTGTCACAACATAACTGATTGGCTCAAACGCATTAAGAAGAAAATAAATTCCACAAATTAACTTTGAACTTCTTCAGGATTGGTGGATCCCCTGCGGGACGGTTGAGCTAACGTAGGCTAATGTGTTTAGCATGAGGTTGTAAGTAACAAGAACATTTCCTAGAATGTAGACATATCTGATATTGGCAGAATGCTTAAATTATTGTTAATCTAACTGCACTGTCCAATTTACAGTAGTTATTACAGTGAAATAATACCATGCTATTGTTTGAGGAGAGTGCACAGTTTTGAACATGAAAAGTTTTTAATAAACAAATTAGGTGCATTTGGGCAGTCTTGATACATACTTTTGAATAGATATGCAATGGTTAATTGGATCAGTCTAAAACGTTGCACATACACTGCTGCCATCTAGTGGCCAAAATCTAAATTGCACCTGGGCTGGAATAATACATTATGGCCTTTTTCTTGCATTTCAAAGATGATGGTACAAAAAAACAGTTGTTTTTTCTTTGTATTATCTTTTACCAGATCTAATGTGTTATATTCTCCTATATTCCTTTAACACTTCCACAAACTTCAAAGTGTTTCCTTTCAAATGGTACCAAGAATATGCATATCCTTGCTTCAGGGCCTGAGCTACAGGCAGTTAGATTTGGGTATGTCATTTTAGGCAAAAATAGAAAAAAAGGGGCTGATCCTTTTAAGAGGTTTTAACAAGGCACACCTGTTAATTGAAATGCATTCCAGGTGACTACCTCAGCTGGTTGAGAGAATGCCAAGAGTGTACAAAGCTGTCATCAAGGCAAAGGGTGGCTGCTTTGAAGAATCTCAAATATAAAATATGTTTGATTTGTTTAACGCTTTTTTGTTACTACATGATTGCATATGAGTTATTTCATAGTTTGATGTCTTCACTATTATTCTACAATGTAAAAATAGTAAAAATAAAGAAAAACCTTTGAATGAGTAGGTGTGTCCAAACTTTTTACTGGTACTGCACATCCATAATTTCAAAGCTCACTACATTAAACCACACGTCATTTAAATATTTACAGATAGAGATTTATAAACTTGGCGCACACATACATAGCATGTTTCCAGGTATTAATCAGACTCATCCTAAAAAACTGTGTGCGCATGAACGAGCATTTAAAACGTCCTTATTTGCTGTACACTTTGAAGGTATTGGAATTAGGCCAAGGCACTTTATAAAGGAAATAGCAAGGGCAAACTTGACCAACTGTCTCTGGAAGGGTTGGCAGAATGTTTTCTTTTGCAGTGACATTTGCTGTTGGCCTATCTGACCATTTCTGAAAGACAAAAAACAATTACAAATTGTTGTGGATCTGTAAACATATCGTTTAGAATTCAATATTGTTTTACATTTACCCGACCTAAATATGCTGCACTGCCCGCGAATTCTGTGACATTGCCTACTCATTAAAAATAAATCTCAACTATAGTAGGCCTACTTACAGTAAATTAAAAAGATCAACTGTCTGTTCTCCAGTATGTTATTCACCTTGCTCCCTTTCAGATATAATAGCCTATCTAATAGGCCCAATTAATGCTGCGCATGGGAATTTGTTGTATTGCTTCGGGAATATGAACTCATCATGGCCAGAAAAGATGAGGACTTTATTCTGCAATGGTAATGATATATGTATTATGTTTATAAATGAAATAGTCTACTGGAGAAATGTGACATTTCAGTATTCAGACGTAGCCTATGTACGTTATCAGAAAAGGTGAAGCCTCTGTTCTACCGTTAAACTGTGCTCAGTGTGCAGTTGCAGACTGGGTCGCATATTGCATAGAGCAAAATACTTGAAATAGCTTATCTATTTATTGTGAACTGGGTCCAATTAAATGAGAGATGGGATGAATTGTAGCATATCTTAACTTGTTGTAGGCCTAGGCTCAGTGGCGCGTATTCATGGATGCCAAGGAAAGCCAGGCTTCCCCCAAAAATTTATTAAAAAAATAATAAAAACATACTGAACAATTTATCTTTTGTCTCTCTGTGTTTCTGAATTTTCCTTCAATTTGCAAGAGGCTAAATGTACAGTTCAAGTCAAAAGTTTACATACTCCTTAACCAAATACATTTCAACTCAGTTTTTCACAATTCCTGACATTTAATCCTAGTAAAAATTCCCTGTCTTAGGTCAGTTAGGATCACCACTTCATTTATAGAATGTGAAATGTCAGAATAATAATAGAGAGAATGATTTATTTCAGCTTTTATTTATTTCATCACATTCCCAGTGGGTCAGAAGTTTACATACGCTCAATTAGTATTTGGTAGCATTGCCTTTAAATTGTTTAACTTGGGTCAAACGTTTCAGGTAGCCTTCCACAAGCTTCCCACAATAAGTTGGGTGCATTTTGGCCCATTCCTCCTGACAGAGCTGGTGTAACTGAGTCAGGCTACTAGGCCTCCTTGCTCGCACACACTTTTTCAATTCTGCCCACAAATTTTCTATAGGATTGAGGTCAGGGCTTTGTGATGGCCACTCCAATACCTTGACTTTGCTGTTCTTAAGCCATTTTGCCACAATTTTGGAAGTATGCTTGGGGTCATTGTCCATTTGGAAGACCCATTTGCGACCAAGCTTTAACTTCCTGACTGATGTCTTGAGATGTTGCTTCAATATATCCACATAATTTTCCATCCTCATGATGCCATCTATTTTGTGAAGTGCACCAGTCCCTCCTGCAGCAGAGCACCCCCACAACATGATGCTGCCACCCCCGTGCTTCACAGTTGGGATGGTGTTCTTCGGTTTGCAAGCCTCCCCCTTTTTCCTCCAAACATAACAATGGTCATTATGGCCAAACAGTTCTATTTTTGTTTCATCAGACCAGAGGACAAAAAGTACAATCTTTGTCCCCATGTGCAGTTGCAAACCATAGTCTAGTTTTTTTATGGCGGTTTTGGAGCAAGGCTTCTTCCTTGCTGAGCGGCCTTTCAGGTTATGTCGATATAGGACTTGTTTTACTGTGGGTTTAGATACTTTTGTATCTGTTTCCTCCAGCATTTTCACAAGGTCCTTTGCTGTTGTTCTGGCATTGATTTGTACTTTTCGCACCAAAGTACGTTCATCTCTAGGAGACAGAACGTGTCTCCTTCCTGAGCGGTATGACGGCTGCGTGGTCCCATGGTGTTTATACTTGCATACTATTGTTTGTACAGATGAACTTGGTACTTCAGGCGTTTGGAAATTGCTCCCAAGGATGAGCCAGACTTGTGGAGGTCTACAATTTTTTTTCTGAGATCTTGGCTGATTTCTTTAGATTTTCCCATGATGTCAAGCAAAGAGGCACTGAGTTTGAAGGCAGGCCTTGAAATTCATCCACAGGTACAGCTCCAATTGACTGAAATTATGTCAATTAGCCTATCAGAAGCTTCTAAAGCCATGATATCATTGTATGGAATTTTCCAAGCTGTTTAAAGGCACAGTCAACTTGGTGTATGTAAACTCTGACCCACTGGGATTGTGATACAGTGAATTATAAGTGAAATAATCTGTCTGTAAACAATTGTTGGAAAAATTACTTGTGTCATGCACTATGTAGATGTCCTAACCGACCTGCCAAAAGTATAATTTGTTAACAAGACATTTCTGGAGTGGTTTGAAAATGAGTTTTAATGACTCCAACCTAAGTGTATGTAAACTGTATCTCACCGGAGAAAACATCTTAGCGAGCGAAACAGCACCCCCCTCTCTCTGTATGTGTAGCCCATCTATCTGATGCTGTTTGGTCAAAGAGAGTATGATATTTTTGCCACCCATAGCATTGAATGCAAGTGTAGACAGCTAGTATTTGGCATCCCTATTTTAAATAAAATAATAACCAATCAGCATTGAGATAAACTGAGTGAGCTCAACTGTGAATGGTCCTGGCACACCAAAAATAATGTGTCAAGGGAAGCCAGTTTTAATATTGCTTCACACCAATTACATCACATCTGAAGCTAAATGTCATTGACAGAAAAAAAATGAATTGTTGCATTTCGTTGTCCTCCGGTGGCTGGTTAGCTAGCTAGCTAGCTAGCTAAAATTGTCCCTTTCCTAAATTAGCCATGGATAGGGATAGGGATTTGGACTTGTGGTTTTACGTAATTCTCCGTACTGGCGAATGATTATAACAGCAATTCTGATCCAACCATAAATTCATACATTGTGCCTCTGGCCTGAGAGGATGGAAGTTCAATATGTAGCTAGACGTAGTAGGCTAATGTTAACTAGCCGGCTCATCGTTGTCTATGAAAGGAAGTTAGGCTAGCGAGCAAGCATTTTAGCCAGGTAGCCCAGGACAAAATATACAAAAAGCGTGTACTGTATGACAGTCATAGACCGTTTCGGCAACATTAATTAGGGTGACTCTCCCTACAATTAGGGTGAGTCAACATGTTTTTTTTTTACTTGCACAAACACACACACACACACACACACACACACACACACACACACACACACACACACACACACACACACACACACACACACACACACACACACACACACACACACACACACACACAGAAACAGAAATCAGTACCATGGACAGCCACATCACATTTAGCTTACATTGATTGGACTAATTTGTTTTTGGTATCTTTTAGCTGTTACTGTATTAGACTAAGCATAGGTGATTTGATGATGTTGAGATGTTTAGGTTGAAATGGTGCTGGTATAGTGGAGGCAGCTACTGTTTTCTTTACTTGACTCTTCGTGGTTCTAAATCAATAGTTGATTAGTAGTCAGAAAATGTCGGAAACATTAACTTGTGACCATGCAGTAGGTCATGTTTTTTTGACTTCACCGGACAGATGTTGCTCTCCGGTTTTGTGATAAAACAATGGTGTGGTTGAATTTATTCTGCCACTGTGTCTTCTTACTGTCTCGGCCTTAGGCCTACATATCACGGTTGCAAGGCTATATGATCTACCAGTTTATAGAGCAAACAATGCAATTATTACAACACATAGGTTGAAATATGACTTTTTTTCCTTGGCTTGGCTTCCCCAGTGATTTTATCCACGCACCACTACTGCCTAAGCCTTCACAGTCAGAAAAAGTGAGGAATGTATTCTTCACTGATCATGGAAATAAAATAAATAATAGGAAATAGATGCTTATTTCTAATTATTTTATAAAGCAATAAAATAAATTGATTTTCAATCTTCTCACTAATGGCAAATGATTGCATCTTACATTTGGATACCTGTTTTTTGTCATGAATTAGAGTGCCATCATAAACTCAGCAAAAAAAGAAACATCCCTTTTTCAGGACCCTGTTTTTTAAAGATAATTCGTAAAAATCCAAATAATTCACAGATCTTCATTATAAAGGGTTTGAACACTGTTTTCCATGCTTGGTCAATGAACCATAAAAAATGAATGAACATGCACCTGTGGAACGGTCGTTAAGACACTAACAGCTTACAGACGGTAGGCAATTAAGGTCACAGTTATGAAAACTTAGGATACTAAAGAGGCCTTTCTACTGACTCTGAACAACACCAAAAGAAAGATGCCGAGGGACCCCGTGTAACAACACCTGCACAAAATCGGTACATCCAAACATCACACCTGCGGGACAGGTACAGGATGGCAACAACAACTGCCCGAGTTACACCAGGAACACACAATCCCTCCATCAGTGCTCAGACTGTCCGCAATAGGCTGAGAGAGGCCGGACTGAGGGCTGTTGTAAGGCAGGTCCTCACCAGACATCACTGGCAACAACGTCGCTTATGGGCACAAACCCATCGTCGCTGGACCAGACAGAACTGGCAAAAAGTGCTCTTCACTGACGAGTCGCGGTTTATCGTCGAAGGAATGAAAGTTACAACAAGGCCTGTACTCTGAAGCAGGATCGATTTGGAGGTGGAAGGTCCGTCATGGTCTGGGGCGGTGTGTCACAGCATCATCGGACTGAGCTTGTTGTCATTGCAGGCAATCACAATGCTGTGCGTTACAGGGCAGACATCCTCCTCCCTCATGTTGTACCATTCCTGCAGGCTCATCCTGACATGACCCTCCAGCAAGACAATGCCACCAGCCATACTGATCGTTCTGTGCATGACTTCTTGCAAGACAGGAATGTCAGTGTTCTGCCATGGCCAGTGAAGAGCCCGGATCTCAATCCCATTGAGCACATCTGGGATCTGTTGGATTGGAGGGTGAGGGCTAGGGCCATTCCCCCCAGAAATATCCGGGATCTTGCAGGTGCCTTGGTGGAAGAGTGGGGTAACATCTCACAGCAAGAACTGGCACATCTTTTGCAGTCCATGAGGAGGAGATGCACTGCAGTACTTAATGCAGCTGGTGGCCACACCAGATACTGACTGTTACTTTTGATTTTGACCCCCCCCCTTTGTTCAGGGACACATTATTCCATTTATGTTAGTCACATGTCTGTGGAACTTGATCAGTTTATGTCTCAGTTGTTGAATCTTGTTATGTTCATACAAATATTTACACATGTTAAGTTTGCTGAAAATAAACGCAGTTGACAGTGAGAGGACGTTTCTTTTTTTGCTGAGTTTATATTCCCCATTTGTCACGCCCTGATCTGTTTCAACTGTCTTGTGCTTGTCTCCACCCCCACCAGGTGTTTCCCGTTTGTCCCCATTATCCCTTGCATATTTATACCAGTTTTCTGTTTGTCTGTTACAAGTTCGTCTTGTCCTGTCAAGTCTTACCAGCGTGTTTTCCTGTTTTTCTAGAGTCTTTCTAGTTGCTGTTTTCTAGTCTTCCCGGTTCTGACCATAATGCCTGCCCTGAGCCTGACTGCTGTTTTGTACCTCTTTGACTCTGCCCTGGATTACTGAACTCTGCCTGCCCTCAACCTGCCATGGCCTGTCGCCTTATATATGAAATATTATGAGACCTGCATCTGTGTCATATCCTGAGTTGTGATAGTACAAACTGGCCATGACTGACCCAGCAGGCTCGGACCAGCTCTGCAACACTGTCTCCTCACAAGGAGCCTCCATTAGAAAACACGAGGAGTTGCTACAGAACCTTATAGAAGGATTCCATGGTGTCGCAAAACACCATGACCAAACCTTCCACACCTTACTGGAGCAATTCTGCGGGCTATCTAACAGACAGCAAGCCACAACAGTACCTGCCCAGACTCTCAGTAACCCCGCTACTAGCAGTGCTTCTCCCCTTCCTACCCCGGCTCTCCGAGAACCCCACTTACCTCCTCCAGAGCGCTACGCTGGGGATCCTGAAACATGCCAGGCATTTCTCTCCCAGTGCTCCCTCGTCTTCGAGATGCAGCCCTCTTTGTTTCTTTCGGATCGCTCGAAGATAGTGTATCTAATAATGCTGATGTCTGAGAGAGCGCTCGCCTGGGCTATGGTGGTGTGGGAGCAACAAATCACCGTGTGCCATAATCTGGAGGTGTTCACGTCAGAGGTAAGGAAGGTCTCCAATGTCCGGGAGAGAGGTGGCTCAGAAGCTACTGCAACTGTGTCAGGATTCCCGTAGTGTGGCTGACTACGCGGTAGACTTTCGCCCGTTGGGGACTTCCAGGATTCTTCGAAGGCAAGGAAAAAACAGTGGACAAACGAGGGTGGTCGGGAACAGACTTCCTCTCCCTCCTGTGTTCCCGCAGCGGCGAATCAATCCTTATGGTCAGGGTTATGAGGGAGTGTTTTCGGATCTGAAGCATCGGTTCACCATCATTCATCCGTACCCGTCTCGTCAGTTCGTGGTAGAGGTCGACGCTTCTGATGTTGGAGTGGGGGCCGTCCTGTCCCAGCGGTCTGCCTTGGATCAAAAGCTGCATCCCTGTGCCTTGTTGTCCCATTGTCGCAATCTCGCTGAGAGGAACTATGACGTAGGAAATCGGGAACTTCTGGCGGTCAAAATGGTGTTGGAGGAGTGGGGGCACTGACTTGAAGGGGCGGAACATCCATTCTTGGTGTGGACACATAAGAATTCAAAATACCTCCACACCGCCACCAAGTGCCTCAACTCTAGGCAGGCCCGTTTGGCTCTGTTATTCACACAATTACATTTTACCATCTCCTACCGCCCAGGGTCCAAGAATGTGAAGCCTGACGCTCTCTCTCATCTGTACAGTTCCCGCTGCCACACCATCTGACTCTGAGACCATGCTCCCAACCTCCTGTCTAGCAGCTACACTAGTCTGGGTATTTAGGGCCTGGTCTGGGGGGGGCCTGGCTAACCGGATGTTCATCTCAGATTCGGCTCGGTCCCCGGTCCTGGAGAGGGCTCATTCCTCTAAGCTAACCTGCCATCCCGGCTCCCGCCAAATCCTGGCCTTCTTCCGACAACGCTTTTGGTGGACCACTATGGTCTCCACATTCGTCGCCGCATGTACGGTGTAAGTCAGAATAAGACTCTGCGGCAAGCTCCGGTTGGTCTCCTTCAACCACTCCCTGGTCCTCATTGCCCTTGGTCCCATATATCCCTGGACTTTGTCACTAGTCTCCCTCCATCTGATGGCAACACCATCATCCTTACAGTGGTGGACTCATTTTCTAAAGCCGCCCATTTCATCCCCCTCCCCAAGTTACCGACATAGTCTCTGATCGTGGTCCTCAGTTATCGTCCCGATTCTAGAAGGCGTTCTGCACCCTCATTGGGTCGTCGGCCAGCCTGTCCTCCGGGTTTCATCCTCAATCCATCGGCCAGTCGGAGCATGCCAATCAGGACCTGGAGACGACTCTTCGGTGTCTCATCTTGGTCAAACCCACCACCTGGAGCCAGCAACTCGTGTGGGTGGAGTATGCTCGGAACAACCTTCCCTTCCGGCCACTGGGCTCTCACCCTTCGAGTGCTCCATGGGATATCAGCCCCCACTCTTCCCAGAGGAAGAGGTCAAAGTACCCTCGGCCCAGTTGTTCGTCCGCCGCTGTTGGCGTACCTGGAGGAGAGCTCGGTCTGCTCTTCTCAAGACCACCGCCAGGTATCGTCGACAAGCGGACCTCCACCGGACCCCGGCTCCCCGCTATCATCTCGGGCAGAGGGTATGGCTGTCTACGTGGGTTCTGCCCCTCTGTGTGGAGTATCTTAAGCTTTCCCCCCATTTTATTGGTCCATTCCCCATCTCTAAAGTCCTTAGCTCCTCTGCTGTCCGTCTTCTGTTGCCCCGTACCCTCCGTATACATCCTACTTTTAATGTGTCTAGGATTAAACCTTCATGTCACAGACCTTTGTGTCCTCCTGTGTCTGCATCTGGGTCATATCATGAGTCATGATACCATTTGCACAAGGCTACTAGGCTATTTTAGCCTTCTTGCAATGCAATACTGTGCATACGCATGATCTAAAGTTTGCGGGGGGATAAGCACATTCTCACCTCAATTTCAGTTTTTATAAATGCTAACTTTTGTGTAAAAACTGGCATACACGTTTTGGGCATATTTTGTGCACATGCAATGTTTATAGCCCTGGTCAGTGGCAACCCGTCATTCAGGGCAGGTGGGGCATATCAGTTTGCAAACAATGTAAAACATTTATTGAGTTAATAAAGCTGCATATTAACATGGTCTCTTTTTAGGTTTCTTGAGTAAGGCAGCTCCAAAACACAGGTGTTTCAGCCTAGCTCAGTGCTTTCTGTGGTGGCAGCCAGCGGAAAATACAGAGCGTAGGGGTTGGTAATCTTCTCTAGTTGCACCGTGATTGGCTCAGTGTTCTGTCACTCATGGGGACACTACGTCACTGCGAAATCTACAGGGAGAGCCAGAAATTTCAAGCCCCCTTGAGTGCTGCCATAGATTTACATTAGAAGTGCCCATCCAAGAAGGCTCAAGGTCATTGGCCACAGATAAAATGACGTCAAATCACGTTATATCTACCGTAGCTTTGATTGGACTGATTCATGTCAACATCATACATTGAAAATCTTAGCTAGCAAGCAGTCATCATCATGAATCACGTCAACAGTCTACTGGCAAATCCTTTTCAATCCTTGTCATATGAAGAGAAATTATAGATAAAATGTATCAGTGGTCATCGGCCATTGGACATAAACGTTACACAGCAAGTTGGAAATCGCAATTTCAACAATGAGTGGTTTGTAAGGAATCAGTGGCTAACTGCAAGCGTTGCAAAGCAATCACTATTTTGCTCCCCTACCTGCTATTTGGTGGAGAGGGTGTGTGGTCCAAGTCTGGGTTTAAGCATTTCTTTTCCAAGCTTAAAAGGATAAACATTCACACGCAACACCATGGGCCAGAAAAGATTGAATACATTGGTCATGCTGTCAATCCAGCATGACTTCTGCCACGTTCAAAACAACTGGAAACTTTGAAATCTCAGACTTCAGTGAGTTCAGCAACTGGGAACTCTGCAAAAAAATACATTTTGAGCGGTCATCTAACTGGGAATTCTGGCCTCTTTCTAGAGCTCCGACCTGAAGATCACTGATGTCATAATTCAACCTTGTTTTTTCCAAGTTCCCAGTTGTCTTGAAAGCACCATAAATCCAAAGAATGCCAGACTTTGATGAGAAAGCTTCATGACAAAATTTGCCCACAAGAAGGACCGCCATGCCACCTTCCTGTTCAAGTGAGCACAGCACAACAGTGAGTCCAAAAATGTCTTGTATGCTGCTGCATAAATTATGCAATATTCCAGGGAGATATGTATACTGTAGATAAGATAGTAATACTAAATGTATGTTGTGTAGTGAGCTGTTAGCAGCCTATGTGCCTTGTCCTAATAATTTGGTCCCTTTCCCCCTCAAGACTTAGCCTACTGTTCTGACTTGGTGGTGCACATGTAGCCTATAGCCTGTTTTAGAAAAATGTCTTCAAATATTGTAAGAGTTTATCATCTGCTTATATGCCCCATTTATTTATCCTACAGTTCTGACTTGGTGTACAGGGAGAATACTGTAAGAACGGCCCATGTTCTGAATTCTGTCACTGTACGTTTTAAAAGTGCCGAACAAATAGTTATATTGACTACGTCCGTCTTAGCTCGCTCATTAATGTCTTAATCGAAATGACGGATAGCCCCTGATCCGCTCACCGTTCCCTTATGCCACAGTTTCTACATCTCAATTGTCATTAGAAACCACATTTGTTCAAGCAAGTCACCCATAACAGCTATGTTTATTAAAAAGGCAGTAAATGAGGCTGAATGAACTGTTTCGCTGCCAGACAAGGCTCCGTCGATAGCCAGGTGTAACGGTCGTAAGGATTCCCTGCATGGTGCTAAAAAGAAACGGTGCCACAACAGTTTGTGGGCACCGTTTTTCACTGTTATAGTGCAATTCATGTATTGCTTAGTGTTGTGTAGTGGCTTTGCTGGCATGCATTAAAAAAAAGCTGAGTTTGCCCCACCAAGATTTACATGCTAAAATCGCCAGTGCCCCTGGTGATTAAACTGTTTTTATGTGTCAGACACATAACAGGCTTAATGCAGTGATTTAAATAAAATCATATTCTTTATTTTACAAATTTGCACAATAGTGGAATAGTGGTGAACACATACAAATAAGCATACTTACTCATGTACATACACTCAAACACACACACAAGAATGAGAGGAGGTAAAACTCATTACTGGAGACTTGTAGGCGCCGAGGTCCAGAGTGATGACAAAATTCCAATTTATGACACTGTTTGGATGGCTGACCATCTGTGGGCTATCAAAGGGGTCGAACACACCTCATCTGAGGTTTTCTCCGGGGAGGGACGTTCCAACAGAACCCTGGGAGCGTGGACACCATTGGAGGTGTGAAGACGGATGAAATTAATGTTACTGTGTGAATTAAACTGTCATGTTACAAATGTTGATATGTTTTATTGTACTCTAAGTGCTATGGATTTATTGTTACAAGGAAACTGATTTTCACACACACACACACACACACACACACACACACACACACACACACACACACACACACACACACACACACACACACACACACACACACACACACACACACACACATTAACACAAACAGACCCAGAATACTCACGAAGCATAACATCTCCTTCCTTACTTCGATGGGCAATCAGATCACATAGTCCAGTTAAACCATTTCACATTCACAATCCTCAAATGACCCAGTGACTTTATCTATTAAAAGAAAGGAGTGTGAACTGAAATATACACAGAGGGGGGTGCTGCTCAACGGTGGGTGACTCCATTCTGTCACAACATGAACTACACCCCCATTTCTTGAGTCTAATGGAATAATTCCCAAATGTGACCAGGCTAGTGACCGATGGGAGAAACCATTGGCTAATGTTTAGTCAACAGGGGTTGGCATTTTCTGATTTCAGTAAAGAGGTGATGTAGCTTAACAAATAATAATGAACAGTGTTCATGATATCAACATTAATCAGCAAAAAACAGTATTTGATTGTCTATGCAATTGCTTGTGACGGGAGATCCCTGTGTTCGGGAAAAAATACATTTTCACTGTTTTAATTTACTGAGGGTAGTGAAACTTACGAGTGAAAGAGGGACAGTAGTGAGACAACGTGGGAGGAGTGAGAGAAAAGAGAGGAGGAAGAGAGGTGGAGACCGGCAAAGAGAAAGAGAATGTAAACAGCAAACAAGTGAAATATAACAGACTTTTCTCCCTCAAATCTCCCTGTTCCTTCTGAGCAACTCTCCTCCCAGATCTTGCTTTGCCTTGGACTACAGCTCCAATAGTGCACCTCTGTTACTTCCTGTGAAGCTCTCAGGTGATAGGTGGGTTCTAGACCTCCACCTGGCCCTGGGTGAGGTGAGTTCTGAGCTGCTGGGCTGCATTGGTGATTTTCCTCTGGTGTCCCAACAGGTTCACCCCCAGGTTCTGCACATCCCTGAGGGAAGAAGAGAAAGAGAGAGAGAAAGTTCAGAAAAGTATCCATTGCTTCTAAAAGCATGATTTGCATTGTATGAAAACTTTATTGATATTGAAATGGAAGCCCAGGACTTACTCCATGGTTAGCCTGCTGACTCGGTCCAGTGTGTCCAGATGTGCCCTCTCAAACTGGTCCTTATACCTGTCCATCCTTAACGCTGTCAGCCACTCACTGACCGTCGCCACCGATGACAGGTCTGTGGGGGTGGGGCTCAGCAGTGGCTGGGTGGAGCTTGAGTTGGAGAGGGAAAGATTGAGATCGAAAATGATTGGCCTCACATAGCAATGATTCAATACATTTACATGATAACGTAATACATGCTCTGTTCATGAATGTGATCCGTTACGTCTGCTGTGTAAAATATGGAAGAAAAGGCAGATGGGAGGTGTAGTCTCACCGGGGATGCTCTGCCTTGAGGGAGGCAGGGTGTCGTATGAGCCTGTCCAGGGAGGAGAGGAGGGAGTCGAAGCCTAGCCGGTCGCCCCTCTCAGCCTGCCAACACTGCAGCATCAGGGAGTGGAGCGCTGGAGGACAGTTATTTGGGGCTGGGAGACGGTACTGGTCTGCTACCGCCTTCATTACCTGTATTATAGGGAGGGAAGAGAGAGGTAGGGGAGAAAGAAGAGGGACAGGGGCAAGGAGAGGGAGAGAGGCAAAGGGAGCGAGAGAGAGGCAAAGGGAGAGAGAGAGAGAGAGAGAGAGGCAAAGGGAGGAAGAGCAAGAAGAAAGAGAGAGAGAGAGAGATGGAGAGAGAGAAAAAAGGAGGAAGGGTATTAGTAACCATCTGGATGTTAACAAGCTGCCCTATATAGAGAGGTCCCATCAGTACAGAGGGACTTAGAGATGATTAACCATTCTGTTTAGCTGTCAGTGTGTTTAGTCTCTGTTTGGCTCTCGCTTAACCCTCCCACAACTCACTTCCTGATTGCTCATGTCCCAGTATGGCCGCTCGCCATATGACATCACTTCCCACATGAGCACTCCGAAGCTCCAGACATCACTAGCTGAGCTGAACTTGCGATGCTGGAAGGCCTCTGGGGCTGTCCACCTGACAGGAATCTTACTGCCCTGAGAGGAGAGAGAGGGATGAGTGGTTGAGAGAGGAGAGCGATGGGGATGAGGGGTTGAGCACTGTGAATGTTGTGATCTTCTATTAACATAAGTAGTCTTTTAGAGTGGAAATACAAGACTAATCATCATTAAACAAACACAGAAGCATATCAACAGTAAAACTCAATTTCCCTGGAGCATGTACCAGTGAGGCAGTGTAGGTGGGCATGTTATGGTCCAGACCCCTCATGAGGCGCGACAGGCCAAAGTCAGACACCTTACACACCAGGTTAGAGTTGACCAGCACGTTCCTGGCAGCCAGGTCCCGGTGGACAAAGTTCCTCTCAGAGAGGTACCTCATCCCAGCCCCAACACCCCTCACCATCCCTACCAGCTGGAGAACACTGAACTGGTCCTCATTCTCCTGGGGGGTGAGAGAGATGGAGAGAGAGAGATACATTATGTTACATTAACTGACCATAATCTACTGTTTTCTGAGTTAGTTACTGTGTAGATGGGAGTTGTAGTTCTTAGTCTAACAGGGTGTAGTTCTTAGTCTAATATGGTTTAGGTGGGAGTTGTAGTTCTTAGTCTTACATGGTGTGGCTGGGAGTTGTAGTTCCTAGTCTAACATGGTGTAGTTCTTAGTCTAATATGGTGTAGGTGGGAGTTGTAGTTCTTGGTCTAACATGGTGTGGCTGGGAGTTGTAATTCCTGGTCTAACATGGTGTGGCTGGGAGTTGTAATTCCTAGTCCAACATGGTGTAGATGGGAGTTGTAGTTCTTAGTCTAACATGGTGTAGGTGTTGTAGCTCTCACCCTGAGGAAGGCATCCAGTGGTCCATTCTCCATGAACTCAGTGATGATCCTCTCTGGTGGGCTGTGGGTGACCACCCCTTCCAGCTTCAGCACATTGGGGTGGTCAAACTGTCCCAGCACCCCCGCCTCGGTCATAAACACTGCCTTCTCTCTGTCTGTCACGCCCCAGCGTAGCGTCTTCACCGCCACCAGCACCTCCCTACGACCCAGGGGCCGGTAGCGCCCCCGAGACACCTCCCCAAACTGGGCTGGAGGGGGTGGGGGAAAGGGTGGGAGAGAGAAAGAGATATTATGAGTTGAGTTCGGACCCAGCTTGACTCCTGGCCCAACATATGAGCTACGAAAACACTTTTTTTTTTACAGAACTATCCCTATAAACATGAATCAAACCAGGACCCCTACCTGCACCAATCACCTCTTCTATCTTGAGGTGAGAGGGGTCGATCTCACGGGCAAACTCCTTGACCGCCTCACTGGGGTCCTCATAGGTGGAAGGGTCCACGTAGTACTTCACCCCCCCTGCCAGAGGGAACACACAGAGCAGGGATGGCTGTAGTGAACCAGTACAATAACAAAATAGGGCCTGTACAGTGTGTTGATGCACAGTATTTGGCCCTAGACTTTGACATGTCTGGGTCAAGCCATGCTGCGTGACATGCTGCATGATGGCAGAACACTGAGCCCAGAGGGATAATGGCACCCTCAATAAATAAAAATAAAATGTATTTCTTCCTCTTCTCATCTTTCTCTCTCCTTATCTCTCTCATTGTCCATGTCTTTTTCCCTCTATCTCTCTACACATTTCTCATGCGGTCCCTCTCTTCTTTTCTTTCTTTCCCTCCCCCCTCTTTCTCCCACAAGCCCTTGGGGTTATGATGGTAATGGGCATTAGACACGGTCACTACTTCCATTGTCCTCTATAACACAGTGCAGAGGCATCCTCTGCACCAACATGTCAACAACACCATAGAAGTAGCATATACTGTATGTGCAGCTGGGAATATTACAGACAGAATGATAATAGTAGTCATCCTACACGCTGACTCACCTTTGTGGCTGATGTACCTCTGGAGTCTGTCACTGTAGGGGCTCTCCCTCCTCTTACTGAGTAGAGACACATCAAACCAGTGTTTCAGAACATTGCACTGTGTGTGTGTGTGTGTGACATGATCATGTATGTGTGGATAGGAGTTAAGGACCCACTCACCTGCGGAACACAAAAACAACCACTATCGCCACAACGACCAGGAGGAAGGCTGCCCCGCCCATCACAGAACCGACCAACAGAGGGAGCCGATTCTGGATCTGCTTAGAACTCTCCTCTGAGAAAGAAAAATTGAGAAGCAGAGAGCGATTTAGAGGGTGTGTTTGACTGTGTGTGTATGTGAGTGTGTGTGTGGTGTGTGCATTCGTGTGTGTGAGTTACCCAGGGCCAATGTAGTGAAGTAGATAGTATGACTGTAGGGGCCATAGCCCCTCTCGTTGCGGGCCCTGATCTGGAAGGCATAGATGGAGCCAGGAGCCAGAGAGTTGACGGTCACTGTGTTGGTCTCACTGAACACACTCACTGCACTGTCCTCATCTGAACCCTGGGAGTGAGGGAGGGAGAGAGAGAGAATGGTTCAGTCTCTGGGTGTATGTACTTGTGTCTACATGCATATGTGCGTGCATGTGTGTGTAGCCTATACCTTGTCATAGTATCTGAGCTGGTACTCCAGTATGTCTCCATTGGGTCTGTCAGGCTGTGGCCAGGACAGGGTGATGGAGTCTGGGGCTCGACTTAACTGGTGCAGGCTAGGGACCGGAGAGGGCACTGGGAGAGAGAGATGGTGAGAGAGATGTATGAGTTTTGTAAAGAAAGAGGGAGGAAGAAAGAGGAACAGGAGGGAGAACACAAGCTGGCCTTGCCAGATCATGTCATTTCTGTATTGACCAGATGGGGGCAGCATGACACAGACTAGTGAATGAGCCAGCTCTGTAGAGCGCTGCATGGCCAAAGACTTGTATAACTAACCCAAGATAGACCAGAGCCTGTCGTTTCCAATGGGAGCACATTGGTCATTGTAGGCAGAGCTAAGCACAAGCTAGTGAAATCCTATTGGAGCGTTCTAGCGTTTATTTGCATATTTACGTTAGGGAACGCCTACTCTGAAGTGGCTGTCTGTAATATCTCAATTAGCCCTTGCACTCCTAAACAACACAATTTTTAGAAACGTTGGCAAAGGGTAAAGTCTACAAAACGCACTCCACTGTTTGTTACATATTATTGTTTTGGAAACATAAAACTGTATGGAGATCAAATGTTAAATCGAAGAGAACATTAGGAGAATCTCAGCCACTGGGCTTACTCTCATCACCATATTTGGTAGTGAGTTGAAACGCCAACCAGATGCTTCACATTTATACATCCATTGGAACATCTGTCTCATTGTTTTATCTGTGGTATGGACTTGTCTCATTGTTCTATCTGTGGTATGGACTTGCCTGCCAGACTTAGCTGTGCCACCACGGCTGGGAACAGGCCCAGTATGACTCTGTGCTTACAATGGTCATATCTATTAGAATTCCTGTCATTTCACAACCCCAAATGCTTTCTCTAAATCACAGAAGGCAACACAAATAGAGGTTATAATAATACCTTTATTAGCAGATCTCTGCCCGTATGGGGGATTCAAAATAATTGGATATAGGAAATGATTTACTTTCAAAAGGAGGAAAATAGCTAAATAAAAGTTACAAGTTTCTCTCTGTCTGTCTATAAACTTTCTGTCTAAACTGTCTGTTTAAACTGTCTGTCTATAAACTCTCTCCCTCTCTCTCCGTCCCTCTCTATCTCTCTCTTCTGAGCATAATGTGAGCTGACAGGATATCGAGTTCAGAGAGCAGGACCGGAAAAGATGGAGAGCAGAAAAGAGGGAGAGATTGACACCCATACTCAAAGAAACTGATGTAGACAGACAGACTAGTACACACACAGACTAGTACACACACAGACTAGTACACACACAGACTAGTACACACACAGACTAGTACACACACAGACTAGTACACACACACGGCAAACTGAACGTTTATTCTTTATGCTCTTGTCACTCTCCTTAAAAGGGCAACTTTTCAATCACATTTTCATTATCTCCAGTACAATACCAGTGTCAACATAAACTCAGCAAAAAAGAATGTCCTCTCACTGTCAACTGCGTTTGTTTTCAGCAAACATAACATGTGTATATTTGTATGAACATAAGAAGATTAAACAACTGAGACATGAACTGAACAAGTTCCACAGACATGTGATTAACAGAAATGGAATAATGTGTCCCTGAACAAAGGGGGAGTCAAAATCAAAAGTAACAGTTAGTATCTGTTGTGGCCACCAGCTACATTAAGTACTGCAGTGCATCTCCTCCTCATGGACTGCACCGGATTTGCCAGTTCTTGCTGTGAGATGTTACCTCACTCTTCCACCAAGGCACCTGCAAGTTCCCGGACATTTCTGGGGGGAACAGCCCTAGCCCTCACCCTCCGATCCAACAGGTCCCAGACGTGCTCAATGGGATTGAGATCCAGGCTCTTCACTGGCCATGGCAGAACACTGACATTCCTGTCTTGCAGGAAATCATGCCAGAACGATCAGTATGGCTGGTGGCATTGTTATGCTGGAGGGTCATGTCAGGATGAGCCTGCAGGAAGGGTACCACATGAGGGAGGAGGATGTCTTCCCTGTAACGCACAGCGTTGAGATTACCTGCAATGACAACAAGTTCAGTCCGATGATGTTAGACAAAACCGCGACTCGTCAGTGAAGAGCACTTCTTGCCAGTCCTGTCTGGTCCAGCGATGATGGGTTTGTGACCATAGGCGATGTTGTTGCCAGTGATGTCTGGTGAGGACCTGCCTTAAAACAGGCCTAAAAGCCTTCAGTCCAGCCTCTCTCAGCCTATTGCGGACAGTCTGAGCACTGATGGAGGGATTGTGTGTTCCTGGTGTAACTCGGGCAGTTGTCGTTGCCATCCTGTACCTGTCCCGCAGGTGTGATGTTTGGCTGTACCGATCCTGTGCAGGTGTTGTTACACGTGGTCTGCCACTGCGGGGACGATCAGCTTTCCGTCCTGTCTCCCTGTAGCTCTGGCTTAGGCGTCTCACAGTACGGACATTGCAATTTATTGCCCTGGCCACATCTGCAGTCCTCATGCCTACCTGCAGCATGCCTAAGGCACGTTCATGCAGATGAGCAGGGACCCTGGGCATCTTTCTTTTGGTGTTTTTCAGAGTCAGTAGAAAGGCCTTTTTAGTGCCCTAAGTTTTCATAACTGTGACCTTAATTGCCTACCGTCTGTAAGCTGTTAGTGTCTTAACGACCATTCCACAGGTGCATGTTCATTAATTGTTTATGGTTCATTGAACCAGCATGGGAAACAGTGTTTAAACCCTTTACAATTGAGATTTGGGAAGTTATTTGGATGTTTACAAATTATCTTTGAAAGACAGGGTCCTGAAAAAGGGACGTTTCTTTTTTTGCTGAGTTTACGTGAAAACGGCGCATTTCTAAGTTTTGTTGAAAAAATATGAAGCTAAAAAGTTCTACCTGATGACATCATCGAAAGTTACAACAAAAAAAGTGATTTTCAAACACTATGAGATTCACGGTGACGTGGGGAGCAAGACTAGAAACTTCTTGTAGGATTTGAAAATGACTTTTAATCCTACAGTGTGATGTTACAGAGAAGCTTTAAAACCACAGATCATAGAAACGCTGTTTTCATGTATGTAGACACTGGTTTGGTGCTGGAGATGAAAAGTGGCAGAAGGGCCCTTTAAGCCTGACTCATGCTCTCACCTGATTGGCTAGTAGTGAAATTGATGCTGATGAATTGAGGCGGGAAAGGACTCAGAGCTGAGACATCATTGACCGCTTGCACCTGTCAATCAACAGCAGGATAAAGTAAGACAAGGTTAGGTTAACTAAGTGGATGTACATTTAATCCAGTATCTATATGAGGTAGGTGACTCTAATGCACAAGTTTTATACCTGTATGAGGTAGGGGATGGGAAATGTAGTGTCTATAGGGGGTAGATGATTAGGGAAGTTGTAGTTCTACCTGTATGAGATAGTTAACTCTAGTACTCATGGGAGTTATAGAACTACCTGTAAGAGGTAGGTAAATCTAGTGCTCATGGGAGTTGTAGTCATACCTGTATAAGGTAGGTGACTCTGGTGAGCAGGTTGTTGAGGGTGACCTTGGTCTGCTTGATGCCAGTCTGGGATGGGGTGAAGGTGACCGCCTCTCCGCACCAGGAGCACGCCCCCGGGGCGGCGAAGGTGGCCGAGGGACAGATCCTACACACCACCCCGTACCACACCTCGCTACGACCCCCCATGTCCACTGGAGGGCGCCAGCGCAGAGACACCCCACCATCACCACTCTCATACTCCCAGGAGACAGAGGTCGGAGCAGAGGGAGAGCCTGGAGGGGGGAGAGAGAGATATAGAGGGGGGGAGTGAGAGATTAAACATTTTGAACCTCTTTGGGTCAGTACTAGTGCCAGGATCAGCACATTAAAACAGCACTCATCAACTCCAGTTGACACATGATCATATCTCAGGGACAGATAGAGAGAATGAGTGATGACAGAGAGACAGAGAGGGATGGGGACTGGGGAGACAAATGCTGCTTAGAAAGTAAGGCACAACATATGTTAGTGAACAATAATCTAATAATAATCTTTAAATGTCATGTAGGAAGAGAGGAAGAGAGATGGATAAGAAGGGAAGGAAGGAGGAGAGAGTAAGGGAGGGAGAAAGATGGAAGGAAAGAAAAGGGCAAATTAGAGGGATGAGTGCCTTCAGAAAGTATCCCCACCCCTTGACCTTTTCCACATGTTCTTGTGTTTCAACCTGAATTTAAAATGGATACAATTGAGTCACTGGCCTATATGGCAATCCTAAATAAACTTCAGGAGTAAAAATGTTGCTTAACAAGTCACATAATAAGTTGCATGGACTGTGAGCAATAGTAGTGTTTTATCATGATTTCTAAAATGACTACCTCATCACTGTACCCTGTACATACAATTATCTGTAAGGTCCCTCAGTCGAGCAGTGAATTTCAACCACAAAGACCAGGGAGGTTTTCCAATGCCTCGTAAAGAAATGCAGCTTTTGGTAGATGGGTAAAAAAGCAGACATTGAATGACCCTTTGAGCATGGTGAAGTTATTAATTACACTTTGGGTGGTGTCTCAATACACCCAGTCACTACAAAGATACAGGCATCCTTCATAACTCAGATGCCAGAGAAGAAGGAAACCACTCAGGGATTTTTACCATGAGGCCAATGGTGACTTTACAACAGTTACAGAGTTTAATGACAGGAAAAGAAACTGGGGATGGATCAACAACATTGTAGTTACTCCACAATACTAACCTAAATGACAGAGTTTAAAGAAGGAAGCCTGTACAGAATACAAATATTCCAAAACATGCATCCTGTTTGCAACAAGGCACAACAGTAATACTGCAAAATAATTACTTCATGTCCTGAATACAAAGTGTTATCTTTGGGGCAAACACAACACATCACTGATGTCACTTGTTAAATCCACTTCAATCAGTGTAAAGAAGGATTTTTAAGCCTTGAGATAATTGATGCATGGATTGTGTATGTGTGCCATTCAGAGAGTGAATGGACCAAGACAAAATATTGAAGTGTCTTTGAATGGGGTATGGTAGTAGGTTCCGAGCGCACCGGTTTTAGTGTTTCAAGAACTGCAACGCTGCTGCATTTTTTCACACTTAACCGTTTCCTGTGTGTGGTCACGAATGGTACACCACCCAGGAACATCCAGCCAACATGACAAATGTGGTAAGCATTGGAGTCAACATGGGCCAGCATCCCTGTGGAACACTTTCAACACCTTGTAGAGTCCATGCCCCGACTAATTGAGGCTGTTCTGAGGGCAAAAGGGGGTGCAACTCAATATTAGGAAGGTGTTCCTAACACTGGAGTTGCTTACCAAGAACACAGTGAATGTTCCTGAGTGGCGTAGTTACAGTTTTGCCTTAAATCGGCTTGAAAATCTATGGCAAGACTTGAAAATGTCTGTCTAGAAATGATCAACAACAAACTTGACAGAGCTTGAAGAATTTTAAAAAGAATAATGTGCTAATATTGTAAGCCTGAAATATTGTGCAAAGACTCACAGCTGTAATCGCTGCCAAATGTGATTCTAACATGCATTGACTCAGGGGTTTGAATACTTATGTAAATTAGATATTTCTGTATTTCATTTTCAATACATTTACAAAAATTCACTTTGTCATTATGGGGTACTGTGTATAGATGGGTGAGAGAAAAAATCTATGTAATCCATGTTGAATTCAGGCTGTAACACAACAAAATGTGGAATAAGTCAGGAGGTGTGAATACTTTCTGAAAGCACTGTACATAGTATATGTGCTGAAGTAGATACTTATCTCTGGGTAAAAGCATCGGCTAAATGACTAAATATATATGTTACATCTCAAGAAAGGTGAAAGCTTTTTAATCAGACAGATCTATTTGTTACGTAAGGCTGCTAGTGTATGTAGCTAATCTGTGTCGCACAAACGCACGCACGCACGCACGCACGCACACACACACACACACACACAAATAGCTCACTTGTGCAGGCGGAGGAGTTGACGTCGGCGGATGCTCTGTAGAAGCCGCTACGACACTCACACACACGCGATCCCTCCTGACTGGTTCTGCTGTTAGACGGACACGCTGAACACGGAGCCGATCCCAACACCGACTTAAAGTACCCCACTGGACAGTCTGCAGAGAGAGAGAGAGATGGTGAGAGAGAGAGAGAGAGAGAGAGAGAGAGAGAGAGATAGATACCTCTTTGGGTCAGTACTAGTGCCAGGATCAGCACATTAAAACAGCACTCATCAACTCCAGTTGACACATGATCATATCTCAGGGACAGATAGAGAGAATGAGTGATGTCAGAGAGACAGAGAGGGATGGGGACTGGGGAGACAAATGGGGCTTAGAAAGTAAGGCACAACATATGTTAGTGAACAATAATCAATTCATTTAAATGTAATGTATTTATGCTGTACAGATCAGACTCTAATTGTCTATTCCAAATATAACATTATTAGTTGTCGGCACTCTGAATAAGATTCAGCTGACTAAACGACTGCTTCGAAAGAAAACCCCCAGACTTAATAAATCACAATAGTCATTTTGTGGCCTAGTTTCAGTCATATCAATGTGAGTGTTGTTTTATGAATATACCAGTCACTTGTGACCGCAACATTCCACTGTCTGCCCTTAATATTGAATAATAGACAGATGAAATCATTAAATTACCTGTTTATAATATGGTTGCTTTCCAAAGCAAAACCAAGCCAGCTAACCAAACCAAACAGATGGGAATGGGCTGCTCCTGAACTACCCTGGCCATTCTCTGAGGGAACCAAGCATAGCAGACTAAGAAATAACAATCCAATGGTTTCATCACATAGCCTCAGCAGTGATGGAGAGGTGCTGTAACAATTTGTAATTGTATTTGTATTCATTAGAGATCCTCGTTTGCTGCTGCAATAGCATGGGCTGTTCTGTTATTTTACACACACGCACAGACACCACACACAAGTGCAGACATAGACACACACACGCACTTGAAGAGTAATAGCATGTATGTAACCCAGTGCACTTGAGATTACAGTAAAGTGTGAACGTGTGTTAATATGCCAGCCGTTAATGTAGTCCTGAGGGAAGCTATGGCCTCATGAGGGAAGAATGTACTTACTGCCTATAATGTAGCTCTCTCGGAACTTACTCTCATGCAGTGAGAGATTCTGCCTACTGTAATGAATTCTCAGGGAGGAAAAGGTGTAGATTCACACGCAGAGCGCGGCAGGTGTTTATTTCGCCTTCGCAGAAGGCAGGAATCGTGGTCACAGGCAGGCAATGGTCATACACAGGTAGGCAAACAGGCAGGTGAATCAAAACTAGGACTGCAGGCTATAACTGGTTCTCACAAACTAGCTAGGAAAAGGCTTAGTAGAGTCAAAATTAACAATACCTCACAAAGACACAAACAGAATGAACTGAACTAAATAAGGAGCTGATGAGACCAGGTGAGTAACTAACACAGGTGAAATCAATGAACACAAATGAAAGACGGGGCTACGTTCAAGAACACAAAGAAACAGAACACAAGGTTGACTAAGAAAATAAATACAGAACCTTACACCTATACTGTAGCTCTCTCTGAACGTACTGTAATGCAGTGAGACATTCTGCCTATACTGTAGCTCTCTCTGAACGTACTGTAATGCAGTGAGATATTCTGCCTATACTGTAGCTCTCTCTGAACGTACTGTAATGCAGTGAGACATTCTGCCTATACTGTAGCTCTCTCTGAACGTACTGTAATGCAGTGAGACATTCTGCCTATACTGTAGCTCTCTCTGAACGTACTGTAATGCAGTGAGATATTCTGCCTATACTGTAGCTCTCTCTGAACGTACTGTAATGCAGTGAGACATTCTGCCTATACTGTAGCTCTCTCTGAACTTACTGTAATGCAGTGAGATATTCTGCCTATACTGTAGCTCTCTCTGAACTTACTGTAATGCAGTGAGATATTCTGCCTATACTGTAGCTCTCTCTGAACTTACTGTAATGCAGTGAGATATTCTGCCTATACTGTAGCTCTCTCTGAACTTACTGTAATGTAGTGAAATATTCTGCCTATACTGTAGCTTTCTCTGAACTTACTGTAATGCAGTGAGATATTCTGCCTATACTGTAGCTCTCTCTGAACTTACTGTAATGCAGTGAGATATTCTGCCTATACTGTAGCTCTCTCTGAACTTACTGTAATGCAGTGAAATATTCTGCCTATACTGTAGCTCTCTCCGAACTTACTGTAATGCAGTGAGATATTCTGCCTATACTGTAGCTCTCTCTGAACTTACTGTAATGCAGTGAGATATTCTGCCTATACTGTAGCTCTCTCTGAACTTACTGTAATGCAGTGAGATATTCTGCCTATACTGTAGCTCTCTCTGAACTTACTGTAATGCAGTGAGATATTCTGCCTATACTGTAGCTCTCTTTGAACTTACTGTAATGCAGTGAGATATTCTGCCTATACTGTAGCTCTCTCTGAACTTACTGTAATGCAGTGAGATATTCTGCCTATACTGTAGCTCTCTCTGAACGTACTGTAATGCAGTGAGAGATTCTGCCTATACTGTAGCTCTCTCTGAACTGAGAGATTCTGCCTAGGGCCCTCGTTTCCAAGAATGCACTTACTGTAAGGCAGTGTTTAAGTATAGGACTGGGCCCTGAGTGTTTGAGATTGCCTAGGACAGAGTCTGATTCTGCCTAGGAGTGTGCACACTGCACAGTGAACGACATGTCTTCTCAAGCAGAGTCAGGCCCTGGGTGTCTCTACGGTTCTGATTCAGTCTGTGTGTAGAGACAGTCTGTACGAGTCAGAGAGTAACACAACACCTACAGTAAGCATGTCTATCTGCTGTTCCAGACTTGAAGAGTGCATGTCTCTGTCTAATAAGTGTCTATCTGCTGTTATCCTGTTTATCTCACTCTTAACAACTTATTAGTTAGTAGTTACTGTATTTCTGACTGCTATTCATTCTTTTTGCAACATGAAATCGCTATCAGTTAGCATGTGGAACATTCAAGGCCTAAACTCATCAACCTTTGGACTGAAGAGTTTAACACTGGAGTTCAACAAACATCTGAAAGATGTTGACGTCATCATTCTGCAGGAGACGTGGTGTAAGGCTGACATTGTCACTCACTGTCCCACAGGCTACAGAGAGGTCATTGTGCCATCACAGAAACACAGCTCTTCCAATAGAGGCAGAGACTCTGGAGGACTGATCATTTGGTACAAATCCGAACTACAAAATCGAATTGATCCCCTCAAAATGGGTAAATATCACATTTGGTTAAAACTGGAAAAAAAACTTGTACTGACAGAAAAAGATGTGTTCCTTAGCGCAATATATATCCCCCCCTCAGAATCCCCATATTACTCAGAGGAGATCTTCCCCACCCTTGAGGAAGAGATGTGCCATTTCCAGACCCAGGGAAATGTGCTCATCTGTGGGGACACAAATGCGCACACAGGAACACTACCTGATCTAACGAGCACACGAGGGGACAGCTTTATTACAGGCCATACTGTTTCTAACTGTCTTCATCTCCCCCATAGAAACAACAGTGACAGCACCATCAACAGAAACGGAAGGAATCTGTTGCAGCTCTGTAGAAGCCTGGGTCTGTACTTTGTAAATGGTAGGTTACGGGGGGACTCTTTGGGGAGATTTACCTACTGCTCACCTCTTGGCCACAGTACAGTAGACTATATGATTACAAACATTGACCCTTTCTCTCTCAGCTCATTCACTGTCAAGCCACTAACACCTCTGTCTGATCACAGCCAAATTACGTTGTTCCTCAAAAGAACAGACATGGAAACAACCACACATTCACAGCCCAGTAAGCTGTGCAACATCAGAAATTCATACAGATGGGCCCAAAACAGCACAGAAGATTACCAGAAAGCAACCAGTAACCAAAATATCCAAACCCTCTTAGATAACTTTCTGGATACCACATTCACTCACAGTAAAGAAGGCATCAATCTAGCAGTAAAAAACATCAACTATATATTCAGGCAAATGGCAAAAGAAGCATAATTTAAATTGACAAAAAAACAAAACAAAAAAGATCACCGATGACACCTGGTTTGATGCAGATTGCAAAATTATAAGGAAAAAACTTAGAACACTATCCAACCAAAAGCACAGAGACCTAAATAATGGTGAATTACGCCTTCATTACTGTGAGACTTTAAAACTCTATAAACGTACACTCAGAACCAAAAAGCACAGTACAACAGCAAGCAGCTGACACTAATTGAGGAGTCCATAAACACAAACAACTTCTGGCAATATTGGAAAAAAAACGAAAAAAATATAAACAAGAGGAATTAGCGATACAAAATGGTGACATATGGACAACCCATTTTAAAACACTCTACAACACTGTTCAAATTGACACAAACGCAGAACAATGACAAATTCATGAGAAGTTGAATGGATTAGAAAAAGCTATAAAGGACAATCAAAATCCATTGGACTCCCCAATTACTGACCAGGAGTCCAATGGAAACTTCAAATTTAAAAAGCATGCGGACCTGATGGCATCCTAAATGAGATGCTCAAACTTACTAGTGGAAAATTTCAATTGGCTATATTAAAACTGTTTAATTTGATCCTGAGTGTAGGTTATTTCCCTGACATCTGGAATCAAGGACTCATAACCCCAATCTTTAAGAGCAGAGACAAATTTGACCCTAACAATTACAGAGGCATTTGTGTGAACAGTAACCTGGGGAAGGTTTTCTGTAGTATTATAAATGTAAGAGTTCTAAACTTCCTCAATAAGCACATTGTCTTGAGTAAAAGCCAAATTGAATTTATACCAAAACATCGCACAACTGATCATATTTACACCCTACACACCCTGATAGATAAACATGTCCACCAAAATAATACCAAAATATACGCTTGCTTTATCGACTTCCAAAAAGCATTTGATTCTATTGGACATACAGGACTGTTCTACAAAGTTATTGAAAGTGGTGTAGGGGGTAAAACATATGACATAATTAAATCAACGTATACTGGCAATATGTGCACCATTAAAATTGGCAAGAAAAGAACAGAATTATTTAACCAGGGGTGGGGCCTTCGCCAGGGTTGCAATCTGAGCCCTGCACTCTTCAATATTTACATCAACGAATTGGCCACTATTCTAGAAAAATCAACAGCCCCTGGTGTTAGTCTCCACAATTCAGAAGTTAAATGCCTACTCTTCGCAGATGACCTATGCCTGCTGTCACCCACAGCACATGGCCTACAGCAGAGCCTGGACCTGCTAGAGCAGTACTGCCAGACCTGGGCCCTGGCAGTAAACCCCAAAAAGACAAAAATAATGATTTTCCAGAGAAGATCCAGATCTCAGGGAATTAGACCAAAGTTCTCAATTGGTAGAAAATATATAGAGTACTGCACACACTACAATTACTTAGGTTTAAAAATAAGCTCAACCTGACACCTTAATGAGGCAGTGAATGAACTGAGAGACAAAGCACGCAGGGCATTCTACGCCATTAAAAAGCAAATTCAAATTGAAATACCTATTAAAATTTGGCTAAAACTAATTGAATGTGTCATTGAACCAATCACACTTTAGGGCAGCGAGGTGTGGGGTCCACTTGCAAAACAAGATTTCATTAAATGGGACAAACACCCCATTGAAACCCTGCATGCAGAGTTCTGTACGTTTCTCATACATGTCTAGAGGAAAACTACAAACAATGCATGCTGGGCAGAATTAGGCCAATATCCACTAATAATAAAAACTCAAAAAAGAGCAATTAAGTTTTGGAAATATCTAAAATACAGTGACCCCCTCTCATATCATACCAAGCCCTGCAATGCCAAGAGCTGAGCAAAGAAAAGAGTCCCCTCATCCAGCTGGTCCTGGGGCTGAGTTCACAAACCTGTTCTACTAACACACTGGAGCCTCAGGACCAGAACATCCAATCAATCAGAATAAACTAAATTACAACACAGTCAAAACAAAACTACATTGCTTATTTGGAAACACAAGAACAAACACAAAGCAGATGCAGTGCTATCTGGCCCTAAATCGACAGTACACCGTGGCTAAATATTTGACCATGGTTACTGATCAAAACCTTAGAAAAACCTTGACCAAGTACAGGCTCAGCGAGCACAGCCTTGCCATTGAGAAGGGTAGACACAGGAAAACCTGGCTCCCCGTAGAGGAAAGGCTGTGCAAACACTGCACCACAGCAGAACCTGAGACTGAGCTGCATTTCCTGACAAAATGTAAAAAATATAAAACAATTAGAAAGTGTCATTTCCCCAAATTTGAAATCCTTATTCAAGGTTTTAAAGACCTCTCTGATGAGGATAGGCTACCCGTCCTGTTGGGGAAGGACGTAGAGAGCTGTGGGTTGGCAGCGCACTACATTGCTGCCTGCCATAAGTTGAGGGACCGTGTCTGACAGACCAATCAACCTGCACATGTCCTCTACTGTATGCTTATTGTTATTGTTCAATGTATAGTTTTGACCCTTGGTTATTGTTGTTACTGTTGTCCCGTTGACAATTTTGATTCTCATTTTTATTTTTCATATTGTAAATATCCAAAGTAAGCTTTGGCAATGTGTACATTGTTACATCATGCCAATAAAGCAAATTGAATTGAATTGAATTGAGAGAGAGCGATAGAGAAAGGAAGAGAGATAGAGAGAGAGAGGAAGAGAGATAGCGAGATAGATAGATAGAGAGAGAGAGAGAGATAGTGAGTGAGTGAGTGAGTGAGTGAGTGAGTGAGTGAGTGAGAGAGAGAGATGGAGAGAGTTAGAGAGAGAGAGATAGATAGAGAGAGCGAGAGAGCGAGCGAGCGAGAGAGTTAGAAAGAGAGAGAGAGATAGATAGATATATATATAGAGAGAGAGAGAGAGAGAGAGAGATAGATAGAGAGAGAGAGAGAGAGACATGGTGTTATCAGACATATGAGACCGTATAAAAAACTATTTTTTTTTCATTCTTGAAAATATTCTCCGAACACTTTTAGCATGGTCTGCTCATTATGTTAGGTGATAACTACGGGGGTTTATGAGACAGACACAGAGCGAGATAAAGAGAGAAAAAGAAAAAGGTGTGTGTGTATCTGTCATTGTGTGTGTGTGTGTCTGTGTGTGTATCTGTCATTGTGTGTGTGTGTGTGTGTGTGTGTGTGTGTGTGTGTGTGTGTGTGTGTGTGTGTGTGTGTGTGTATGTGTATCTGTGTATCTGTCATTGTGTGTGTGTGTGTATCTGTCATTGTGTGTGTGTGTGTGTGTGTGTGTGTATCTGTCATTGTGTGTGTGTGTGTGTGTGTGTGTGTGTGTGTGTGTGTGTGTGTGTGTATGTGTGTGTGTGTGAGACGGTCCTTGGACATGGTGGTCTGAGTGCTCTGCTGTGGTGAACACCTCTCACGTCCCCTGACCTTATTTAGATAACCTTTTCACCAGCATGTACCACCTCCAAAAGTTTAAAAGAGGTGTGTGTGAGTGTGTGTGTGTGCATCTGTGGGTGTGTTTGAGAGAATGCATGTGTACAGGGAGACAGTAAAAGAGAGAGAGAGGGAATAGAGGAGGCGTGGAGAGACAGGGGAGATGTTTAAACAGATAAAAGGCTTCCTGTGTTCTCACTTGTCTGGAAGAGAACAGATTTACTCTCAGACACAGGCGTGAAGTCGGAGAGGGGTGGAAAGATAGAGGGAGAAGGACAGAGAGAAAGGGAGAGAAAGAGAGGGAGAGAGAGGGAGAGAGAGAGAGAACTTGGTAGTGGAAAATAGGAAAGAAGAAAAGGGACAGACAGAGGGTGGAGGAGAGAGAACCCAACCAAATCATGAGAAAACAAAAAGATAATTACTTGACACATTGGAAAGATGTAACAAAAAAAACAGAGCAAACTAGAATGCTATTTGGCACTAAACAGAGACTACACAGCGGCAGAATACCTGACCACTGTGACTGACCCAAACTTAAGGAAAGCTTTGACTATGTACAGACTCAGTGAGCATAACCTTGCTGTTGAGAAAGGCCGCCGTAGGCAGACCTGGCTCTGCAGAGAAGACAGGCTATGTGCACACTGCACACAAAATGAGGTGGAAACTGAGCTGCACTTCCTAACCTCCTTCCTAACCAATGTATGACCATATTAGACACATATTTCCCTCAGATTACACAGATCCACAAAGAATTCAAAAACAAACCCAATTTTGATAAACTGCCATATCTATTGGGTGAAATACCATAGTGTGCCATCACAGAAGCAAGATTTGTGACCTGTTGCCACAAGAAAAAGGCAACCAGTGAAGAACAAACACCATTGTAAATACAACCCATATTTATGCTTATTTATTTTCCCTTGTGTACTTTAACCATTTGTACATTGTTACAACACTGTATATATACATAATATGACATCTGTAATGTCTTTATTCTTTTGAAACTTCTGTATGTGTAATGTTTACTGTTAATTTTTATTGTCTATTTCACTTTTGTATATTATCTACCTCTCTTGCTTTGACAATGTTAACACATGTTTCCCATGCCAATAAAGCCCCTTGAATTTAATTGAATTGAATTGAATTGAGAGGAGGAGAGAGGAGCAAAGAGGAGCAGAGAGGAGGAGATAGGAGGAGAGAGGAGGAGAGAGGAGCAGGGAGGAGGAGAGAGGAGGAGAGAGGAGGAGAGAGGAGACAAGAGGAGCAGGGAGGAGGAGAGAGGAGGAGAGAGGAGGAGAGAGGAGGAGAGAGGAGCAGAGAGGAGCAGAGAGGAGGAGAGAGGAGACAAGAGGAGCAGGGAGGAAGAGAGGACGAGAGAGGAGGAGAGAGGAGCAGAGAGGAGAGAGGAGGAAAGAGGAGCAGGGAGGAGGAGAGAGGATGAGAGAGGAGGAGAGAGGAGCAGAGAGGAGGAGAGTGGAGAGTGGAGGAGAGAGGAGGAGATTGGAGGAGAGAGGAGCAGAGAGGAGGAGAAAGGAGGAAAGAGGAGGAAAGATGAGGAGAGGAAAAGAGAGGAGGAGAGTAGAGGAGAGAGGAGGAGAGGGGTTAGAAAGAGAGAGAAGAAGTACTGGTAGAGGAGTGGAGAGAAAAGGGAATTGTTCCATCCATCTTTCATGCCTCTGGCACACATTACCAGACGTGTTCTATAGGGCTGTGACACGGAACACGACTTCACTACAAAACTTCTCCCGCTGTTTCTATTGCCAACAATAACCCGCACTTTCTATTTGCCCTCCCCTCCGCCCCTCTCAGCCAATCACACAGCTTTTTACTGCTCCCTCTCCTGCCCTCTGCCCCTTCCTCTGTCTGCAGCCCCCTCTCCACTCACTATACTGAGGGAAGGAGGAGGCCCGCATGTCTTTACATTACCACTCACTATACTGAGAGAAGGAGGAGGCCTGCATGTCTTTACATTACCACTCACTATACTGAGGGAAGGAGGAGGCCCGCATGTCTTTACATTACCACTCACTATACTGAGGGAAGGAGGAGGCCTGCATGTCTTTACATTACCACTCACTATACTGAGGGAAGGAGGAGGCCTGCATGTCTTTACATTACCACTCACTATACTGAGAGAAGGAGGAGGCCTGCATGTCTTTACATTACCACTCACTATACTGAGGGAAGGAGGAGGCCCGCATGTCTTTACATTACCACTCACTATACTGAGGGAAGGAGGAGGCCTGCATGTCTTTACATTACCACTCACTATACTGAGGGAAGGAGGAGGCCCGCATGTCTTTACATTACCACTCACTATACTGAGGGAAGGAGGAGGCCTGCATGTCTTTACATTACCACTCACTATACTGAGGGAAGGAGGCCCGCATGTCTTTACATTACCACTCACTATACTGAGGGAAGGAGGAGGCCTGCATGTCTTTACATTACCACTCACTATACTGAGGGAAGGAGGAGGCCTGCATGTCTTTACATTACCACTCACTATATTGAGGGAAGGAGGAGGCCTGCATGTCTTTACATTACCACTCACTATCCTGAGGGAAGGAGGAGGCCTGCATGTCTTTACATTACCACTCACTATACTGAGAGAAGGAGGAGGCCTGCATGTCTTTACATTACCACTCACTATACTGAGGGAAGGAGGAGGCCCGCATGTCTTTACATTACCACTCACTATACTGAGGGAAGGAGGAGGCCCGCATGTCTTTACATTACCACTCACTATACTGAGAGAAGGAGGAGGCCTGCATGTCTTTACATTACCACTCACTATACTGAGGGAAGGAGGGAGGGAGGAAGGAAGGGAAAGGGAGGGAGGGAGGGTGGGAGTGCGGGTGGGAGAGGGAGGTTGAGGAACAGGGAGGGAGAGGGAGAAGGAGGGAGGGTGAGAGTGGGGGTGGGAGAGGGAGGGTGAGGAACAGGGAGAGAGAGGGAGGGAGGGTGGGAGTGGGGGTGGGAGTGGGGGTGGGAGAGGGAGGGTGAGGAACAGGGAGGGAGAGGGAGGGTGGGAGAGAGAGGGAGGGTGGGAGTGGGGGTGGGAGAGGGAGGGTGAGGAACAGGGAGGGAGAGAGAGGGAGTGTGGGAGTGGGAGTGGGAGAGAGAGGGTGAGGAACAGGGAGGGAGAGAGAGGGAGGGTGGGAGTGGGAGTGGGAGAGAGAGGGTGAGGAACAAGGAGGGAGAGAGAGGGAGGGTGGGAGTGGGGGTGGGAGAGGGAGGGTGAGGAACAGGGGGGAGAGAGAGGGAGGGTGAGGAACAGGGAGGGAGAGAGAGGGAGGGTGGGTGGGAGTGGGGGTGGGAGAGGGAGGGTGAGGAACAGGCAGGGAGAGAAAGGGAGGGTGAGGAACAGGGAGGGAGAGAGAGGGATGGTAAGAGTGGGGGTGGGAAAGGGAAGGTGAGGAACAGGGAGGGAGAGAGAGGGAGGGTGGGAGTGGGGGTGGGAGAGGGAGGGTGAGGAACAGGCAGGGAGAGAGAGGGAGGGTGAGGAACAGGGAGGGAGAGAGAGGGAGGGTGGGAGTGGGGGTGGGAGAGGGAGGGTAAAGAACAGGGAGGGAGAGAGAGGGTGAGGAACAGGGAGGGAGAGGGAGGGTGAGGAACAGAGAGGGAGAGGGAGGGTGGGAGTGGGGGTGGAAGATGGAGGGTGAGAAACAGGGAAAGAGAGAGAGGGAGGGTGGGAGTGGGGGTAGAGAGGGAGGGTGAGGAACAGGGAGGGTGAGAGAGGGAGGGTGGGAGTGGGGGTGGGAGAGGAAGGGTGAAAAACAGGGAGGGAGAGAGAGGGAGGGTGAGGAACAGGGAGGGAGAGAGGGAGGGTGGGAGTGGGGGTGGGAGAGGGAGAGAGAGAGAGAGAGAGAGAGAAAGAGAGAGAGGGCTAGAGGGATGTAGAAAGGAAAGGGGGATGGGACTGAAATGGTGGCAGAGAAAAAGAGAGGGACACAATGGAAGAGAGATAAAGACAAAAAGAACCAAAAGAGAATAATAGGCATAAACAAAGGGAGAGAGAGAGAGAGAGAGAGAGAAAGATGGATGGATGGCAATGAAATGCCGTTGACATGGTACTTGGTATTTAGATCACTGACCCAATTTCTCCATCTCTCTCTCTCTGCCCTCTCTCCCACTATCTCTCTCTTATGTCCTCATTCTCTCTTTTGCTCCCAGCATTCTAATCTGACACACACACGCACACACAGACTTGTCCTAGCGCAGATGCAGCCACACACAGGAGACATGAATACACATGGTTCCATGAGCAAATACCTTGTTCCCTTCTGTCTCTCTATCCTCTCCTCTCTCTCTCTCTCTCTCTCTCTCTCATCTGTCTATCTCTATCCTCTCCTCCCTCTCTCCCTTCTGTCTCTATCCTCTCCTCCCTCTCTCCCATCTGTCTCTCTCTATCCTCTTCTCCCTCTTTCCCGTCTGTCTCTCTCTATCCTCTCCTCCCTCTCTCCCTTCTATCTCTCTCTATGCTCTCCACCCTCTCTCTCTTCTGTCTCTCTCCATCCTCTCCTCCCTCTCTCCCTTCTCTCTCTATCCTCTCCTCCCTCTCTCCCTTCTGTCTCTCTAGCCTCTCCTCCCTCTCTCCCTTCTGTCTCTCTCTATCCTCTCCTCCCTCTCTCCCATCTGTCTCTCTCTATCCTCTCCTCCCTCTCTCCCTTCTGTCACTCTATCCTCTCCTCCCTCTCTCCCTTCTGTCTCTCTCTATCCTCTCCTCCCTCTCTCCCTTCTGTCTCTCTCTATCCTCTCCTCCCTCTCTCCCTTCTGTCTCTCTCTATCCTCTTCTCCCTCTCTCACTTCTGTCTCTCTCTATCCTCTCCTCCCTCTCTCCCTTCTGTTACTCTATCCCCTCCTCCCTCTCTCCCTTCTGTCTCTCTCTATCCTCCCTCTCTCCCATCTGTCTCTCTCTATCCTCTCCTCCCTCTCTCCCTTCTGTCTCTGTCTATCCTCTCCTCCCTCTCTCCCTTCTGTCTCTGTCTATCCTCTCCTCCCTCTCTCCCTTCTGTCTCTCTACCCTCTCCTCCCTCTCTCACGTCTGTCTCTCTCTATCCTCTCCTCCTGCTCTCTCGTCTGTCTGTCTCTATCCTCTCCTCCCTCTCTCCCTTCTGTCTCTCTATCTTCTCCTCCCTCTCTCCCGTCTGTCTATCGCTTTCCTCTCCTCCATCTCTCCCGTCTGTCTATCTCTATCCTCTCCTCCGTCTCTCTCTCCATCTCTCCACTGTATGTCTGTGGCATTCTATAGTTAGTGACATTTGTCCAGTAAATGCATATTGAATGGTAATAACATGTTCTAATCTGCTCCATGTCCCTTTAAGCCCTGCGCTGGTTACACTCATGCCTTAATGGATTGTCCCTCTCAGATAAACAGGTCTGAACATTTAACACTATCTAGTTCATATCAGATAGCTGTCATAATATCAACATGGGGTTACATGACCTGGAGAAAGATATTTCCTAGACATATTGGGCTCCCGAGTAGCGGTCCAAGGCACTGCATCTCAGTGCTAGAGGCGTCACTTACAGACACTGGTTCGATTCCAGGCTGATTCTCAACTGGCTGTGATTGGGAGTCCTGTAGGGCGGCACACAATTGGCCCAGCGTCGTCCGGGTTAGGGTTTGGCCGGGGTAGGTCGTCATTGTAAGTAAGAATGTATTTTTATTAACTGACTTGACTAGTTAAATAAAGGTTCAATACAAATATATATATATAACATAATGCAGATCAAACAGCTAAGGTACTCTCTTAGAAAAAAGGTTCCAAAAGGGTTCTTTGGCTGTACCCTGTCACGTCCTGACCAGTAAAGGGGTCTATTTGTTATTGTAGTTTGGTCAGGACGTGGCAGAGGGTATTTGTTTTCATGGTTTTGTGTATGTGTTTAGATAGAGGGATATTTTGTGTAGAGTGTTTCTGGGGTTTATTGGTGTAAGTGTCGATGTAGAGGGGGTAGTTGATTTAGGTGGTTCGGGGTGTGTGTGTATTGCAGAGGGGTATTTGATTTATGTGTTCCGGGGTGTTGGGTATGTTCTTGTGTTTGTATTTCTAAGGGGCTGTTCTAGTTTTGTATTTCTGTGTTGGCCTGGTATGACTCTCAATCAGGAACAGCTGTACATCGTTGTTGCTGATTGAGAGTCATACATAGGGAGCCTGTTTTCACCTGTCACTTTGTGGGAGGTTATTTCCATGTTTAGCTTTATGCCTTACAGGACTGTCTATCGTCGTTGTGTTTTTGTATACGTGTTTTGTTTTGGTTTCCCTTCTTTGTCCTAATAAAAGAAGATGAGTGTACATATACCCGCTGTGTTTTGGTCTCAACCCTACGACACCCATGACAGTACCCATAGGAGAACCCTTTTTGGTTCCAGGTAGAACCCTCCGTGGAAAAGGTTTTACATGGAACCAGAAAGAGTTCTACCTGGAACCAAAAGGGTTCTATCTGGAACCAAAAATGATTCTTCAAAGGGAGAGCCAAAGAACCTGTCATAGCTGTCGTTGAATGAAGACCAAGGCGCAGCGTGCATAGTGCTCATTCTTTGTCTTTAATGAATACACTTTAACAACAAAACAACAAACAACCAACAACAGTCCCGTCAGGTACACAAGACTAAACGGAAACAACTACCCACAAACCCCAAAGGAAAACAGGCTGCCTAAGTATGGCTTCCAATCAGAGACAACGAAAGACACCTGCCTCTGATTGGAAACCATACCCGGCCAAAACATGGAAAACGAAACATAGAAATAGAATTCTAGCACGATCCCAGCTAGAAACAGAAAACCCCAAAACCACCCAAAACAACCACCTGTCACGCCCTGACCACTCCACTATGGCAAATTACCTCTTACAATGGTCAGGACGTGACAGAACCCTTTTAGGTTCTTGATAGTATACACTCTTAGAAAAAAAGGTCTTAAGCCAAATGAAATGAAACATCCGGTTCTTAGCACTCACATGACACTCAATAGCAATTGGTTTTAAACCAGCTGAGCAAGCAATGTAACACACCAATCAGACAGTATACCAACATATAAGTGTACGTATATGACACAAACCAATGGTACACAAGCCATATGATGAGTCACTCCTAATAGTAGTAGCAGCTGATCCAGAATCCCTGGAGAGTCACATGGTCCCATGGTGAATACATCCCAGATCATTACATAAATCTATGGACATTCTCCTTGCATAAAGTGTCAAGCAAATCCAATATTCTACTATCCATAGTACACTCCTATCCAATAGTCCGCACTAGGGCACTCTCTCACCGTGTTTAAAATTCCCACAATATCTTGCCCCAGGGTTTGAATTAGATCAGGACAGCCCCATACACATTCAAATATATTCAATGGTACCCCTTTGCGAGCTCTAAATATTAGACCCATGTGAATTAATATTTACATATTTTAGTTAACAGGGACATTGCACAATAAATTACATCTCAAAAAACACTGTGACATAAATTCATCCGTAGTCCTGGGCAAATTACATTCACCAGAACAGCCACAGTCCTGGAGAGGTACTAAAGATAAATACATGTTCCTAAGAAAGTTTAGTGTTGAGGAACATATTTCATCAGTGTTAAGGGAACTGTCTTAAGGAATATAGATCATCATTGTTAAGGGAACTGTCTTAAGGAATATATATACAGTTGAAGTCGGAAGTTTACATACACCTTAGCCAAATACATTTAACTCAGTTTTTCACAAATCCTGATATTTAATCCTAATAAAAATTCCCTCTCTCAGTTAGGATCACCAATTTATTTTAAGAATGTGAAATGTCAGAATAATAGTAGAGAGAATGATTTATTTCAAATTTGATTTATTTCATCACATTCCCAGTGGGTCAGAAGTTTATATACACTCAATTAGTATTTGGTAGCATTGCCTTTAAATTTTTTAACTTGGGTCAAACGTTTCGGGTAGACTTCCACAAGCTTCCAACAATAAGTTGGGTGAATTTTGGCCCATTCCTCCTGACAGAGCTGGAGTAACTGAGTCAGGTTTGTAGGCCTCCTTTCTCGTACACGCTTTTTCAGTTCTGCCCACATTTTCTATGGGATTGAGGTCAAGGCTTTGTGATGGCTACTCCAATACCTTGACTTTGTTGTCCTTAAGCCATTTTGCCACAATTCTGGAAGTTTGCTTGGGGTCATTGTCCATTTGGAAGACCTATTTGAAACCAAGCTTTAATTTCCTGACTGATGTCTTGAGATGTTGCTTCAATATATCCACATAATTTTCCTCCCTCATTATGCCATCCATTTTGTGAAGTGCACCAGTCCCTCCTGCAGCAAAGCACCCCCACAACATGTTGCTGCAACCCCCGTGCTTCATGGTTGGGATGGTTTCTTCGGCTTGCAAGCCTCCCCCTTTTCCTCCAAACATAACAATGGTCATTATGGCCAAACAGTTCTATTTTGCTTTCACCAGACCAGAGGACATTTCTCCAAAAAGTACAATCTTTGTCCCCATGTGCAGTTGCAAACCGTAGTCTTGCTTTTTTATGGCAGTGGCTTCTTCCTTGCTGTGCGGCGTATCAGGTTATGTCGATATAGGACTTGTTTTACTGTGGATAGAGATACTTTTGTACCTGTTTCCTCCAGCATTTTCACAAGGTCCTTTGCTATTGTTCTGGCATTGATTTGTACTTTTCGCACCAAAGTACCTTCATCTCTAGGAGACAGAAAGCGTCTCCTTCCTGAACGGTACGATGGCTGCGTGGTCCAATGGTGTTTATACTTGCGTACTATTGTTTGTACAGATGAACATGGTACCTTCAGGCATTTGGAAATTGCTCCCAAGGATGAACCAGACTTGTGGAGGTCTACAATTTTGTTTCTGAGGTCTTGGCTGATTTATTTAGATTTTCCCATGATGTCAAGCAAAGAGGCACTGAGTTTGAAGGTAGGCCTTGAAATACATCCACAGGTACACCTCCAATTGTGTCACGTTCGTTGTCTTCAAACTCCCTGTCACATATCAGCCAAGGCGCAGCGTGCCGGTAATTCCACATTCTTTATTGGAGAAAACCGAACAAAACAATAAACAGGTAAACAGAAAGAAACGTGACGCAACTGTGGCGAACACAAAACACTCACAGAAGATCCCACCACAATAAGACCAAGCAGCGTGGCATGGACCAGTGGACATGGGAGGAGATTCTGGACGGGAAAGGACCCTGGAGTCAGGCTGGGGAGTATCACCGTCCGAGGGAGGAGATTGAGGCGGAACCTCCTTAGATGGCCTACAGTCCAGAACCTCCTGAGACGGCTCACAGTCCGGAACCTCCAGCGACGTTCCCCAGTCCAGAGTCTTCAGCGACGGTCTGCAGTCCAGAGTCTTCAGCGGCGGTCTGCAGTCCAGAGTCTTCAGCGGCGGTCTGCAGTCCAGAGTCTTCAGCGGCGGTCTGCAGTCCAGAGCCTCCAGCGGCGGTCTGCAGCCCAGAGCCTCCAGCGGAGGTCTGCAGCCCAGAGCCTCCAGCGGCGGCCTGCAGCCCAGAGCCTCCAGCGGCGGCCTGCAGCCCAGAGCCTCCAGCGGCGGCCTGCAGCCCAGAGCTTCCAGCGGCGGCCTGCAGCACAGAGCCTCCGGTGATGATCTACGGTCCGGTTCCTCCTCCTCCGATTCACGGTCCGGTGGCACAAAAGC
>NC_042993.1:8937452-8957452 GCF_901001165.1 Salmo trutta | reverse complement strand
CAGGGACCAAGGCGGTAGGCTCCGCCCCTGAGGGTGTGGCCGGATAGGAAGCAAGATAGCGATTGGTTGCTGGGCAGCGGCGGTAGAAGATGGACACACCCATGAGAGAGACGCATGCGCCGCTGTCGACGATGGCCAGGACGAATCTAAAACAGGGTTCAAGGGTCATAACATGTTAACTTATTATCAGGCTTGAACTGCACTGTTGGTTAAGGGCTTGTAAGTAAGCGTTTCACGGTAAGGTCTACACCTGTTGTATTCGGCGCATGTGACAAATAAAGTTTAATTTTATTTGAAGGACCACTAGATAGGTGACAGCAAGAGTTTAGGTGAGTTAGTTACCATACACTGTTGCCTACAAAGTGGCAAAGGACTATTTGTCACAAGTGATGAGCATGGTTTGAATATGGACATTTTCATGAATTTGTTTCAAATGTTCTCGTACAGTACCCATTGCGTGTGAGCGGAGCGAAGCTGCGGGTCTTGATGTTGACCCGACGGTAGCGGTCTGGTTGGTACTGGTGAGGCAGGCTGGGCTCCACCTTGGTGAAACTCTTATCTGCTGCTATGGTGTCAATCTTCACCCAGCCTTCCCTCGTGTCCTTCTCTCCACTGGACGGCTGGACAGGGATGGGAAAGGGGGATGGGGAGGAAGAGAGGGAGGAGAGAGAGGGATCATGTAATACATTTCATTGTGGAAATTAAAATGTGAGGGATTAGGGAGAAGGATAAGATAAAGAGTATGTAACAGTTGATTCAAGTATTTAAGAGTATGCAACAGTTAGCTCTGAGGGTAGTCATTGAGTCAAAAACAAACAGTCACGGACCAGTGACAGTCTGTGTTTAAATCTAATCTAATTCTCCCCAGTTTCATTCTCCCCAGGACACAACAAGAGCTCAGCACCCTATCGACTCGGCAAAACAGCTCTGTAACTGCTCTCCTACAAAGCACTGATGTGAGATGAGAAATGTAGTTTATTTAATGAGATTGAGGGGGATGAGAATGAGAGGAATGTTATGGCAAACCAAAGCATAATTGTTTCCTTGCTTTTGGAACACGCTTTGGAACATGCAGAACTACATATTACCAAAATGGAATAATGGGAAATGTAGTCTTTATGCTCTACGTCTTGACAGATGTTTTTAGAAACTATAAATACCATGGGAAGAGACAATTTGTCTTGGCTTAAAATGGCTTAAACTGTTTAGTATTAATATATATACAGTATCAAAAATGTATCAGTTTCACTTCAAATAAAAAGGTTTGACAGCAGTGCCATATACAATTCAAGTCAGTTTTGGATGTCCCAATGCCTTGGCATCAGGTTCATGAACTGACATATAAAACAACAATTGACACATCAATTTGTTCATTTCATTGTAAGCTATTATATAAAATACTTGCTACAAAAAGAATGCTCAATATATGGGCATTGGACAGTCAGCCTTGTGTAGACATGAGGAAACACAATCTATAGAACATATTTTCTGGTACCGTACATCAGTGGTTCGCTTCTGAGTCAGGTCCAGGAATGGTTGTTCTGTCATAACTACAACTACAACCTTATCGATATGGATAATGTAGCTAGTGTGACCATATTGTCAGTGTTAAGCAAGCTATTTATCTTTATTAATGGCAACATCAGTTTATCAAGCCAACTATCTTTATTAATGGCAACGTCAGCTTATCAATGCTATCTAACTTTATTAATGGCAACGTCAGCTTATCAATGCTATCTATCTTTATTAATGGCAACGTCAGCTTATCAATGCTATCTAACTTTATTAATGGCAACGTCAGCTTATCAATGCTATCTATCTTTATTAATGGCAACGTCAGCTTATCAATGCTATCTATCTTTATTAATGGCAACGTCAGCTTATCAATGCTAGCTATCTTTATTAATAGCAACGTGTAAGGGTTGTCGTCGGGGATAGAGGACCAAAACGCAGCAGGAATGTGGATGCTCATCTTGTTATTTATTTTAACATAAAGAGAACACCAAAATAACAAAAACGAAGAACGCACGGACAACAAAACAGTCTTGTTATGCTCACACAGGCAAAACAAGAAACAATCTCCCACAAACACTTAACCAAACACATACCCATATATAGGACTCTCAATCAGAGGCAACGAGAAAGCACCTGCCTCCAATTGAGAGTCCAACCCCCATCAACCTAAACATAGAAATACAACAAACCAGAAAGAACATAGAAATACAAAACATAGAACATAGACCAAAACCTGGAAATTATAAATCAAACACCCTACTACATAAATCCCCACCCCGAACCACATAAACAAAATACCCTCTGCCACGTCCTGACCAAACTACAATAACAAATAACCCTTATACTGGTCAGGACGTGACACAACGTCAGCTCATCAAGCCAACTATCTTTATTAATGGCAACGTCAGCTTATCAATGCTAGCTATCTTTATTAATGGCAACGTCAGCTTATCAATGCTAGCTATCTTTATTAATAGCAACGTCAGCTTATCAATGCTAGCTATCTTTATTAATGGCAACGTCAGCTTATCAATGCTAGCTATCTTTATTAATGGCAACGTCAGCTTATCAATGCTAGCTATCTTTATTAATGAATCATCAGCTCATCAAGCCAACTATCTTTATTAATAGCAATGTCAGCTTATCAATGCTAGCTATCTTTATTATCAGCAACGTCAGCTCATCAAGCCAACTATCTTTATTAATAGCAACGTCAGCTTATCAATGCTAGCTATCTTTATTAATAGCAACGTCAGCTCATCAAGCCAACTATCTTTATTAATAGCAACGTCAGCTTATCAAGCTAGCTATCTTTATTAATAGCAATGTCAGCTTATCAAGCTAGCTATCTTTATTAATAGCAACGTCAGCTCATCAAGCCAACTATCTTTATTAATAGCAACATCAGCTTATCAAGCCAACTATCTTTATTTATAGCAACATCAGCTTATCAATGCTAACTATCTTTATTAATGGCAGCGTCAGCTTATCAAGCTAGTTATCTTTATTAATAGCTACGTCAGCTTATCAATGCTAGCTATCTTTATTAATAGCAACGTCAGCTCATCAAGCCAACTATATTTATTAATAGCAACGTCAGCTTATCAAGCTAGCTATCTTTATTAACAGCAACGTCCACTTAACAAGCTAGCTAAAATCGTATCTGGTTGAAGCATTGTTCCAACCAAAAAGCAAATCAATGAAACAAAGTCTTATTTCTGACATCACAACTAGGAACATGTGTATGTGGCATTACACCTACAATAAGAAGGTGGGATATTAGTGGCATTATGGGAAGTGTAGTCTTTCTGCCCTACCTCTGCATTCCATGTCCTCTCCAGCTCTCTCTGTGAGTCGGCCTGTTTGTAGTAGAGGGTGAGCGTCTCGCGGCAGGAGGGCGAGGGCGAGCGCAGGCTGGCACAGTCCCGCACGGAGAAACGCAGCGTCACAAAGACCCGTGGTGCCGAGAAGCGGAAGAGGAAGGGCGTGGCCAGCCAGTTGTCCTGGAGACGGGGGTTCTGATTGACGTTGCAGACCTCAAAGGTTCGGATGAGTTTCCCCCGGTCATCTAGGACACTCACCTCATCCCACTGAGAGAGAGAGAGAGAGAGAGGGTGAGAGAGGGGGGAAGAGGAGAAGACAGAGAGAGAGTTATTACTTTATGGATCACTGTATGGGACTTTCTAGGTTATCCTAGAGGTTGGATAGGTTAAGTCCAAGAAGCATTGTACTTTTAGCTTGGTGATGAGTCATTATCAGTATCACTGCACCATTTGAAACTCCCTCTTCATCTGTGTATGCTGTGTGTGTTTGAAATGTGATCTCACTTAAAGTGAGAGGAGGAATAAGTAGGAGTAGTTATAAAAACAACAGTACAAAGACTCACAGGCAACACCTTTTTAATATACATTGTAAAACAGTATTAGGACATGAGAGATGTATTCTTCATCATGAAATCTGATCAACTGATAAGTACCAGCCCTAAGAAATCTCTATCTCAAGAAGAAATATCAACACATTGAATAAGGCATATTGCTGTGTTTCCCTTTGACTGAGTTCCTTGTTCACTAAACTCAGTCTGACTTGATGGTAGAGATGATACGTGGAGCTGAGTTATCACCAGGAATATTCGTGCCTGTTGAGAAGAATGGGTATAGTCTCTCAGTAAAGGTGCAGCCAGTGAAAGAGTAGATATGAGACCTGGCCTCCACATCATAAAAGAAAACCTCACCCTCCTCATAATCCACAAAAAACCCCACCTTCTGGGGCTTCTGTCTCAGGGAGAGGTTGACCCAAGGCCCAGCATAAGCCTTGTTGTATTCATTCATATTCCACTGCCCTACAGTCCAGTATCCATCTACAGGACTTGCTGATTCATCACAATCATTCCTGTTGATGGACTCTCTAGCCACTCATAAAACCCACATAGACTTCCCCTTCACCTGCACCTTATAATAGAATCTCCCTGAGGAGAACCTCTTATTCCCTAAAACACAGGCATTATTATCAAACCTCTCTGGGTTGGCAGGGAGATTCTGTTTTATGCTTCCATATCTCACTTGTTTCCGGTCCTCAGACAGGATGAGTTTGGTATTCACTGTATGAGGGTCCAAAGTCACATCCACTGCACACTGCTGTGTCCTCTTCAGATCAGCATCACACAACTTCTTCATCTCTTTATTCAGTATTTTCCAGCTGAGACAGTACTCCTCATAGTCCCCACATACAGACCACTGTGGACACTGATCTCAGACCAGTACTTGGTAGTTGGAAGGGTGGTGCAGATGGATGGAGAGCTCTGGAGGAGGACGAGGTGATCTTAAATATCTGAGAGCTGCTCCAGCTCAGTGCTTCTCATCTGTAACTCAGTGATTTCCTGCTCCAGCTCTTCAATGATTATTTCAGCCTGCTTCTCTGCTGCTTTGCGTTTCTTCTCTATCTCCATAATGACCTCAGCCTGGCTTCTCTCAATGGAGCACACTAAAGCAGTGAAGACCTCCACAGTGTCTGCTATCTCTCTCTTTGTATCTATCTTGCTGAGCTCTACTGTCTGTTTGATCTCCTTAACCTTCAGCAGTCTCTCCTGGATCATCTTCTGAACTTTACTCTTAGTCTTCCCTATCTGAGTCTTCCTCTCTCCATACTCTTCCTCTATGGGAACAGTCTTGTGAGTCTTGTGGTCTGTCTCAGTGCAGAACTGACCCACACACGTCTGGTCTCTCCTACAGAACAGCTCCAGGGGTCTCTCATGCTTCTTACACACCCTGTCTTCCAGGTTCTCCACAGGGTTGATCAGCTTGTGTTTCTTGAAAGATGCCAGTATCTGATGAGGCTCCAGGTGAGTCTCACAGTAAGACTTCAGGGCCTTGTGCTCCCCCTCAGTGCAGACGTCACATGGTACTTCTCCAGGTTTGGCGGGGCTTGTCTGGGCTTGTCCTGGGGTGATGGATGTGGCTTCAACTGGAGCCAACTTCTTGAGCTGAGCAGCCATTTCAGAAATGAAAGTGTTGACACAAAGCTCAGGTCTTCTGCCAGATATCTCTACACATTGGACACTGGCCCAAGTCAATGGTGTCCCAGTATCCTCTGATACAGGCAGTAGTTGTGTCCACATGGGATGGAGACTGGCTCAGTGAACACATCCAGACAGATAGAACACTGGAACTGCTCTTCAGACAGGAGAATACAGGAGGAATCCATAGCTGGAAAAAGACCAAAGAACAAAAAAATATCATGGGCCCTCTGAAATCCTTAATTCTATCTAATTTTCTTCTTTTTAATCATTCTGTTTCATTTCTAGGTGTCAACAATATAGCAACACACTGTCTTATACACTGTTATATCATGTAACAACATAGAAAACAAGTATCACATATTCTATTTGTTCACCTTCTCTCTACTCATCTCAGCGTGTGTTGACTGTTCTTTCTCTTCTTCTGATTAGAAAAAGGGTCAACAGTGACTGGAGGCTACAGGAGGCGCAACTGTGTGGATAGATTATGAGTGTAAAAGATCGATCCTGTTCATAACATTGAGGTTTCCATTAGTTTCACTTTAGCAGTCATTTTACTAAGCCCCTCCCTGCTCAGTATTGTTTACAGAGAGAGAGAGAGAGAGAGAGAGAGAGAGAGAGAGAGAGAGAGAGAGAGAGAGAGAGAGAGAGAGAGAGAGAGAGAGAGAGAGAGAGAGAGAGAGAGAGAGAGAGAGAGAGAAGGCAAAAAGGGCCTTCTATGCCATCAAAAGGAACATAAAACTTGACATACCAATTAGGATCTGGCTAAAAATACTTGAATCAGTTATAGAACCCGTTGCCCTTTATGGTTGTGAGGTCTGGGTTCCGCTCACCAACCAAGAATTCACAAAATGGGATAAACACCAAAGTGAGACTCTGCATGCAGAATTCTGCAAAAATGTCCTCCGTGTACAACGTAAAACACCAAATAATGCATGCAGAGCAGAACTAGGCCGATACTCACTAATTATCAAGATCCAGAAAAGAGATCTTAAATTCTACATCATCCTAAAAGGAAGCGATTTGCAAACCTTCCATATTTTTTATTTAACTAGGCAAGTCAGTTAAGAACAAATTCTTATTTACAATGACAGCCTAGGAACAGTGGGTTAACTACCTTGTTCAAGGGCAGAACAACAGATTTTTATCTTGTCAGCTCAGGGATTTGATCTAGCAAGCTTTTGGTTACTAGCCCACCGCTCTAACCACTAGGCTACCTGCCGCCCCAACCTACTGAGAGTACTCAGTGGCAGAAAACTTGACCACTGTGACTGACCCAAAATGAAGGAAAGCTTGGACTATTTACAGACTCAGTGAGTATAGCCTTTCTATTGAGAAAGGCCGCCGTAGGCAGACTTGGCTCTCAAGAGAAGACAGGCTATGTGCACACTGCCCACAAAATGAGGTGGAAATTGAGCTGCACTTCCTAACATCCTGCCAAATGTATACTACCGCTCAAAAGTTTGGGGTCACTTAGAAATGTTCTTGTTTTTGAAAGAAAAGCACATTTTTTGTCCATTAAAATAACAAAATTGATCAGAAATACAGTGTAGACATTGTTAATGTTCTAAATGACTATTGTAGCTGGAAACAGCTGATCAACTATGGAATATCTACATAGGTCCATTATCAGCAACCATCACTTCTGTGTTCCAATGGCATATTGTGTTAGCAAATCCAAGTTTATAATTTTAAAATGCTAATTGATCATTAGAAAACCCTTTTGCAATTATGTTAGCACAGCTGAAAACTGTTGTTCTGATTAAATAAGCAATAAAACGGGCCTTCTTTAGACTAGCTGAGTACCTGGAGCATCGGCATTTGTGGGTTCAATTACAGGCTCAAAATGGCCAGAAACAAAGACTTTTCATCTGAAACTCATCAGTCTATTCTTGTTCTGAGAAATGAATGCTATTCCATGCAAGAAATTGCTAAGAAAATGAAGATCTTGTACAACGCTGTGTACTTGCATTCTTATCGGCAAACTCAACAGCCTTGGATTCTCAAATGACTGCCTTGCCTGGTTCACCAACTACTTCTTAGATAGAGTTCAGTGTGTCAAATTGGAGGGCCTGTTGACCGGACCTCTGGCAGTCTCTATGGGGGTGCCACAGGGTTCAACTCTCGGGCCGACTGTTTTCTCTGTATACATCAATGATGTCGCTCTTGCTGCTGGTGATTCTCTGATCCACCTCTACGCAGACGACACCATTCTGTATACTTCTGGCCCTTCTTTGGACACTGTGTTAACAAACCTCCAGACGAGCTTCAATGCTATACAACACTCCTTCCGTGGCCTCCAACTGCTCTTAAATGCAAGTAAAACTAAATGCATGCTCTTCAACTGATTGATGCCCACACCCGCTCGCCCGTCCAGCATCATTACTCTGGACGGTTCTGACTTAGAATATGTGGACAACTACAAATACCTAGGTGTCTGGTTAGACTGTAAACTCTCCTTCCAGATTCCCATTAAGCATCTCCAATCCAAAATTAAATCTAGAATCGGCTTCATATTTTGCAACAAAGCATCCTTCACTCATGCTACCAAACATACCCTCGTAAAACTGACTATCCTACCGATCCTCGACTGCGGCGATGTCATTTACAAAATAGCCTCCAACACTCTACTCAGCAAATTGGATGTAGTCTATCACAGTGCCATCCGTTTTGTCACCAAAGCCCAATATACTACCCACCACTGCGACCTGTATGCTCTTGTTGGCTGGCCCTCGCTTCATATTCATCGCCAAACCCACTGGCTCCAGGTCATCTATAAGTCTTTGCTAGGTAAAGCCCCGCCTTATCTCATCTCACTGGTCACCATAGCAGCACCCACCTGTAGCACGTGCTCTTGCAGGTATCTTTCACTGGTCACCCCAGAGCCAACTCCCCCTTTCGCCGCCTTTCCTTCCAGTTCTCTGCTGCCAATGACTGGAATGAAGCTGAAGGATTATAACTCCCTCACTAACTTTAAGCATCAGCTGTCAGAGCAGCTTACCGATCATTGCACCTGTACATAGCCCATCTGTAAATAGCCCACCCAACTACCTCATCCCAATATTGTTATTTATTTTTTTGCTCCTTTGCACCCCAGTATCTCTACTTGCACATTCATCTTCTGCATATCCATCACTCGTGTTTAATTGCTAAATTGTAATTATTTCGCCACTATGGCCTATTTATTGCCTCCTTAATCTTACTACATTTGCACACACTGTATATAGACTTTTCTATTGTGTTATTGACTATATGTTTGTTTATCCCATGTGTAACTCTGTGCTGTTTCTGTCGCACTGCTTTGCTCTATCTTGGCCAAGTCGCAGTTGTAAATGAGAACTTGTTCTCAACTGGCCTAGCTGGTTAAATAAAGGTGAAATAAAAAAAAGTAAAACTACTCCCTTCACAGAACAGAGCAAACTGTCTCTAACCAGAATAGAAAGAGGAGTGGGAGGTCCCGGTGCACAACTGAGCAAGAGGATAAGTACATAAGAGTGACTAGTTTGAGAAACAGACGCCTCACAAGTCCTCAACTGGCAGCTTCATTAAATAGTATCCGCAAAACACCAGTCTCAACATCAACAGTGAAGAGGCAACTCTGGGATGCTGGACTTCTAAGCAGAGTTGCAAGAAAAAGCCATATCTCAGACTGGTCAATAAAAATAAAATGTTAAGATGGGCAAAAGAACACAGACACTGGACAGAGGAACTCTGCCTAGAAGGCCAGCATCCCGGAGTCGCCTTATGTTGGAAGTTGAAAACACTCTAACCTTCATAGATGACCGGGACATCAGTGGAATGGATCTGGCACACGAGACTCAGAATTTACCTGATCTGATCAGCCTTTGAGCTGCTTTCCTTTCTCTGTGAGAAAAACCTGGAAGAACTCTATCCTAACCTTTGGACATCCCTAAGAATTGCTGTCACCCTACCAGTAACAGTAGCATGGGCAGAAAGAATCTTTCAAATGAAAGCTCATCAAAAGCTACCTGAGGTCTTCCGTGTCACAGGAACGTTTGAGTGGTCTGGCCATCATGAGCAGAAATCATGATGTGGGGAAACACATGTCCTATGATGACATCATTGATGATTTTGCCTCAAAAAAGTGCAGAAGAGGAATATTTTGATGATAAGATATTAATTCAAACATTCAAATGTTTACACACTTAGTAACGTTTAAGATTGTATGGTAGATGTGCATTTGTGTAAATGACTATGTGACATACTTTCTCAATTTCTTCCAGACAGTCCAGACAGACTGGTGTCCATGCTGATGCTGAAAATGCCCAGGCTGTAGAGGGAACCAAAGTTAATCATACAGATGTATAGGTTTTATTTGACTATTTTAAGACATATAGCTGCAGCCATAACCTATTGGCTTATGTTTACGTTATTGTCATATAGTTCGTCGTCTGAGGAGGAGAAATCATCGGACAAATATGCAGCGGTTAAGGTCCTCATCTTCTTTTTATTTAGAAGGGAAAAAAATACTCATCAAAAACAAACGACGAAAAACAGTCCCGTAAGGTGCTCAGACTATACGAGGAAACAACCACCCACAAACACAAGTGAAAACAAACACACTTAAATATGGCCTCCAATCAGAGAAAACACCAAACAGCTGCCTCTGATTGGAGGTCATTGACAAAACTAACAGACATAGAAAAACTAGAAAACCCGCATAGAAATAGAAAACATAGAACATCAACCAAAAACCCCGAAACACACTAAACAAACACCCCCTGTCACGCCCTGACCAAACTACAATAACAAACAACCCCTTTTACTGGTCAGGACGTGACAGTTGTATAGACAAAACTAGTTGTATAATATTGTGAGGACTGGACTAATTACCAGGCAACAGAGCCAAAGCTCAGTGTCATATTTTATTATTTTCTACATTTTATATTTTCTACAGTTTCTTATTTATGTTAATGTTAATATTCACTTATCTTAAGATTCTATAGAAAATATTATATTCAATAAATATTGTTTGTTTATACCTCATTCTGTTCTGTATAGGTCTACTTATTCTTAGAACGACAGATGGAGCAAACAGTTTTAGAGGGAGCAGTGGTGGCATCTTGCCGGGGGCGGCATGGGGCGCCCGCACCAAAAAAATATATACTTATTTCCCTCATTAAAATGCAAATAATTTTATAACATTTTTGACATGCGTTTTTCTGGATTTTTTTTGTTGTTATTCTGTCTCTCACTGTTCAAATAAACCTACTATTAAAATTATAGACTGATCATTTCTTTGCCAGTGGGTAAACGTACAAAATCAGCAGGGGATCAAATACTTTTTTCCCCCACTGTATATTCCGAATGGTGACTATCACACCCTGATCTGTTTCACCTGTCCTTGTGCTTGTCTCAACCCCCTCCAGGTGTCACCCATCTTCCCCATTATCCCCTGGGTATTTATACCTGTGTTTTCTGTCTGTCTGTGCCAGTTCGTCTTGTGTTTCGTCTTGTTTTGTCTCCCCACTGGAAGCCCGAGGTACGGGGAGTGGGGGAATCTATCAAATAGCACACCTCTAACTGTGCAATTTAGTTTGTGTGTTTCTTGTTTGATGTGCAATCGTGTAATAATCAGGTTCTCTTCTTTATAAGTGTGTTATTCTACTTGTGTATTTGTGTGATATAGGATTTGTGCAATTTAGTTTTATTTGTGTTTTTTGTTAGCAATAGGGTAATAGTATAATAATTCGATTCTCTTTATTATTTGTATTTATATACTACAATTTGTTTCTATTTGTCTTTGTTACTTCTTTTTGATATTTATGAGTCTTATTTCTGTATATATTTATATAGTTTTAAATGTTATTGTCATGATTTTCTTATGAAAGAGCGGACCAAAGCGCAGCGTGTGTATCGTTCCACATCTTTATTTAACTGTGAAACTATGCAAGACATACAATAAACTAATAAACAAAAACAACAAACCGTGACGAAGAGGTGCAACAAACACTAACTCAAAATAATCTCCCACAAAACCTAGTGGGAAAAACAACAACTTAAATATGATCCCCAATTAGAGATAACGATAACCAGCTGCCTCTAATTGGGAATCATACAAAAAACCCAACATAGAAATACATAAACTAGACAAAACCCCCAACATAGTAAAAGAAACTAGAACCAACACAGAAATACATAAACTAGACAAAAAAACAACATAGAAAAAATAAACTAGAACCAACATATAAATAAACTAGACAAAACCCCCTGTCACGCCCTGACCTACTCTACCATAGAAAATAAAAGCTTTCTAGGGTCAGGACGTGACAGTTATGATTATTTATTTGTGTTGTTCCAAATGTCTGAATAAAAATGACAGTTAGTGCAGAACGGTGCTTGTATGGCCCCCTGGGGTTCGCCCAGGGATCCATACAAGCTAGAACCGCCACTGGAAGGGTGGATTGTAGTGGGAGCACTGGGGTGTCAGGTGTGACTGTGTGGCAATGGCAAATGGTTTACATGTCTCACGGGTCAGGTAGGAGGGCCCCTTAGCAGAATTTTGCTTAGGGCCCCAGGGAGGTCAGGACCCCGGCACTGACAGTATGCATAGTTGGTAAATCCAAGGGAGAAATGGCACATGGACTCAAAGGTAAAACTTTAATATTTTCATTGTAATATACAGTGTTATGATATCAGAGAAGATATCAGCATAATACAAATAAATAAGCTGATAAACATATACAAACATATTCTCTAATGAATGTACAAATATAAACACAGTCATATTGTACATATGCTTTGTGTCTGTGTGACTGAATTCCCTGTTCACTAAACTCAGTCAGACTTGATGGGAGAGATGATAAGATGAGTTGTGTTGGAAGGATTATAGCCTGTAGAGAAGAATGGGTGGAGTCTCTCAGTGAAGGTGCAGCCAGTGAAAGAGTAGATATGAGACCTGGCCTCCACATCATAAAAGGAGACCTCACCCCCCTCATAATCCACAAACACCCCCACCTTCCCGGGCTTCACTCTCAGGGAGAGGAGAACTTTAGGTTCATCATCAGTAATGTACTCCCCACCCCTCAGCTCCACAGTCCAGGATCCTTTTACAGGACTCAGTAGATTCCACCCCTTAGTCTGAGTAGCCATTTGATTACCTGTTCAGGAGTCTTATGGCTTGGGGGTAGAAGCTGTTAAGAGGCCTTTTGGACCTAGAATTGGCGCTCCGGTACTGCTTGCCATGCGGTAGCAGAGAGAACAGTCTATGACTAGGTAGATAGATAGATTCTTTAAAGTGTTAAAGTTCGATCCTGTTCATAACATTCAGGTTTCCAGTTTCACTTCAGAAATGTGGCGTTCTTAAGCCCCTCCCTGCCCTGTACTGTTTACTGAGAGAAAAAGAGAGCGAGAGAGACAGAGAGAGAATGAGAGAAAGAAAGAGAGAGAGACGAGGGGGGTAGAGAGAGTGTGTGGCAGTATGTTATTATAAGTCCTATGGGACCGTATAAAACACCGTTTTATTTATTCATCTTGAAAATATACTCCGAACACTTTTAGCACGGTCTGTTCGTTATGTTAGTTCATAATAACTGCAGGACTTTATGGGACCTTGAGTGGAATGTTATCCAAAGTCCAAGAAGTGTTATCTGGTTTAGCTGGTGATAAGGCCTTATGAGTATCACCTTTAACTAGCTCTCTGCCTCTGTGTTCTGTGTGTTTAAAATTGGATGTGCTCTTCAAAAAGTGAGAGGATGAACAAGGGGGGGCGTGTATGCGCATTTTGCAAATCCTACAGGAGGAAAAAATGACACATGGACTAGATATACAAATATTATTTTATTATTGCAATATAAAGTATTAGCATCAGAGAAACACTGTTCATTGTGCTATCTCATCAACCTATAAGTTATCCTATACTACTAAATGTATGGTAACATTTTTACACATTCATTTTGATGACTGAATTCCATGTTCACTACACTCAGTCAAGCTTGATGTGAGAGATGATACGTGGAGCTGAGTTATCACCTAAATAATTAGTGCTGGTGGAGAGAAGTGGGTGGAGTCTCTCAGTGAAGGTGCAGACAGTGAAAGAGTATATGTAGGACCCATCTTCCGTATAATAAAAGGAGAACTCACCCTCGTCATAATGCACAAACACCCACCTTCTGGAGCTTCTCTCTGAGGGAGAGCAAGACTCCAGACTCTGTGCGAGCTCCATAGTCATTCCCGTTCTTCAGTCCCACAGTGCAGTATCCATGTACAGGGCTGAGTGGATTAAAGCCCCTCCTGTTGATGGACTCTCTAGCCACTCCTAAAGCCCAACCGGTCTTCCCTTTCATCTGCATCTCATAGTGGAATCTCCCCGAGGAGAACCCCTGCATTTTAAAACACAGGGATTTGTGTAAAATCTCTCTGTGTTATTAGGGAGTTTCTGCTCTATGACTCCAACTCTCACTTCTTTCCGGTCCTCAGACAGGATAAGAACAGGATATGCTGCATCAGGGCTCAGAGTCACCTCCACTGCACACTGACTACAGGACATCATGTACTCTTCAGAAAGTGAGAGGAAAAATAAGGGTAATGTATTCCTAGTTTGTAAATCCAACAGGATTTGGCACAGACACAATGGCACATGGATTCAAAGATACAACTTTTAAATGTTCATTGTATTATACAGTGTTATGATATCAGAGAAGAATTCATCATAATAACATTTAATAAACTGATAACATACACTCATTTATTCTCTAATGAATGTACAAATATAAACACAGTCATATTGGGCATAATATGCTTTGTGTCTGTGTGACTGATTTCCCTGTTCGCTAAACTCAGTCAGACTTGATGGGAGAGATGATAAGATGAGTTGTGTTGGAAGGATTATAGCCTGTAGAGAAGAATGGGTGGAGTCTCTCAGTGAAGGTGCAGCCAGTGAAAGAGTAGATATGAGACCTGGCCTCCACATCATAAAAGGAGACCTCACCCCCCTCATAATCCACAAACACCCCCACCTTCCCGGGCTTCACTCTCAGGGAGAGGGGGACATGAGGTTCATCATCAGCAATGTACTCCCCACCCCTCAGCTCCACAGTCCAGGATCCTTTTACAGGACTCAGTAGATTCCACCCGTTCCTCTTTATGGACTCTCTAGCCATTCCTAAAGCCATAAAACGTCTTCCCTTTCACCTGCACCTCCTAGTAGAAACTCCCTGAGGAGAACCCCTCCTTTCCTAAAACACAGGGATGAATTTCAAACCTCTCTGGGTTGGCCGGGTGATTCTGCTTTATATCAACACACTTGACCTGTTTCCGGTCCTTAGACAGGATGAGAATTGGATTTGCTGTATCAGGGTCCAGAGGGACTTCAGACTTCAGGAAACTTCTCCATCTCTTTATTCAGTGTCTTCTTGTAACGCCCTGGCCATAGAGAGGGGTTTTTGTTCTTTATTTTGGTTAGGCCAGGGTGTTACATTGGGTGGGCGTTCTATGTTCCTTTTTCTATGTTTTTGTATTTCTTTGTTTTGGGCCGTGTGTGTGTGGCTCCCAATCAGGCACAGCTGAAGCTCGTTGCTGCTGATTGGGAGTCACACATAAGGAGCATGTTTTTCCTTTGGGTTTGTGGGTAATTGTTTCTGTTAGTGTTTTGTACCAGACAGGACTGTTTGCTGTCGGTTTACTCGTTTCTTGTTTTGTATAGTGTTCATGTTGTTTATATTAAATTCTGATAATGAACACTAACTCCGCTGCACCTTGGTCCACTTCTTCAGACGACAGCCGTTACACTTCTCCAGTTGAGACACAGTTCTCCTCAATGTCTCTACACCTAGACTGCTGTGAACACTGATCTCAAACCAGTTCTTCGTAGGTGAAAGGATGATACAGAGGGATGGGGACCTTTGGAGAAAGATTAACTGGTCGTCAATATCTGAGAGCTGCTCCAGCTCAGTGCTTCCTCTCTTTAGCTCAGTGATTTCCTGCTCCAGCTCTTCAATAAGCCCTTCAGCCCGCTTCTCTGCTGCTTTCTGCTTCTCCTCAATGAGCTCAGCCTGGCTTCTCTCAGTACAGCGCACCATAGCAGTGAAGACCTCCGCATTGTCTGCTATCTCTCTCTTTGCATCTCTCTTGCTGAGCTCTACTGCATGTTTGATCTCCTTAACCTTCAGCAGTCTGTCCTGGATCATCTTCTGAACTTTACTCTTAGTCTTCCCTATCTGAGTCTTCCTCTCTCCATACTCTTCCTCTATGGGGACAGTCTTGTGAGTCTTGTGGTCTGTCTCAGTGCAGAACTGACCCACACACGTCTGGTCTCTCCTACAGAACAGCTCCAGGGGTCTCTCATGCTTCTTACACACCCTGTCTTCCAGGTTCTCCACAGGGTTGATCAGCTTGTGTTTCTTGAAGGAAACAACTCTCTGATGAGGCTCCAGATGAGTCTCACAGTTAGAGGCCAGACACACCAGGCAGGACTTCAGGGCCATGAGCATTGTCTCAGTACAGACATCACATGACACTTCTCCAGGTTTGGCGGTGGTTGTCTGGGCTTGTCCTGGGGTGATGGATGTGGCTTCAACTGGAGCCAACTTCTTGAGCTGAGCATTTCAGAAATGAAAGTATTGACAAAGAGATCAGGTCTCTTATCAAATGTCTTTTTACACATTGGACACTGGCACAAGTCAATGGTGTCCCACTATCCTCTGATACAGGCAGTAGTTGTGTCCACATGGGATGGAGACTGGCTCCAGACAGAACACTGGAACTGCTCTTCAGACAGGAGAATACAGGAGGAATCCATAGCTGGAAACAGACCAAATAACAATCTATTATAGTCTCTCTGAAATCAGTCATTCTATCTTTGAATAAATAAATAATTATATTGTTTCATTTCTCAGTGTGAACAATATAGCAATACACTGTTTTATGATCACACCATATCAGACAATCTCTTTACTTTCTCTCTACTCACCTCAGCATCTGTTAACTCTGTTCTTTCTCTTCTTCTGATCAGAAAAAGGCTCCAGTGACTGGAGACTACAGTAGGTAACAGTACAGCTGTATAGATAGATTCTTTAAAGTGTAAAAGTTTGATCCTGTTCATAACATTCAGGTTTCACTTCAGCAATGTGATGTTCCTAAACCCTTCCCTACCTACTGTTTACTGACTGCAGGGCTGATACTCTGCTCTGTTGGGGCTAGGGGGCAGTATTTTCACGGCCGGATGAAAAACGTACCCAATTTAAACAGGTTACTACTCAGGCCCAGAAAATAGAATATGCATATTATTAGTAGATCTGGATAGAAAACACTCTGAAGTTTCTAAAACTGTTTGAATGGTGCCTGTGAGTATAACAGAACTCATATGGCAGGCAAAAAACCTGAGAAAAATTGAATCAGGAAGTGGGAGAAATTAGAAATGTAGTTTTTCTTTTGAATCCCTTGAAAAACTACAGTGACATAGGATTTACGTTACACCTCCTAACTCTTCCATTGGCTGTCAACAATTTTTAGGAACTGGTTTCATCCGTCACCTGTTACCGGGCAGAAAATTGTGGCTCAGTCAATCACTGGCCAGTCTGAGGACAGGTGTCTTATGACGCGCGTGCATGTGACTTTGTTGTTTTTATATTTTTCTTCTGGGATGAATACCTATTGCCCGGTTGTAAAATTATCGCAATTTTACGTTAAAAAATACCCTAAAGGATTGATTGTAAACATCGTTTGACGTGTTTCTACAAACGGTAATGGAACTTTGAACATTTCGTCTATGGATATGCGTCCACGCCACATGGCATTGTAAAGTGTTCTGGATGGGTCAACAAAACAGACGTATTTGGACATAAATTATGGACTTTGCAGAACAAATGAACATTTATTGTGGAAGTGGGTGCCAATCCGAGTGCATTCCGCCAAAGATCAGCAAAGGTAAGTAAATATTTCGAACATATTTTTAGAGATTTGTCGACGTCGTGGTTGTAGGCTAACTGTATAACTTAGCATTGAAGGCTAAGTTCTGTACTCAGAATATTGAACAATGTGCTTTTTCCGTAAAGTTATTTTGAAATCTGACAAAGTGGTTGCATAAAGGAGTAGATTATCTCTAATTCTTTAAATAATTGTTATAAATTTTGTCAACGTTTATGAGTTCTTCTGTAAATTAAATGTGTCTATTCACCGTGAGTTATGGGGAGAAAACATTTTCTGAACGTCACGCGCCAATGTAAAAATTGGGTTTTTGGATATAAATATAAACTTGATCGAACAAAAAATGCATGTATTGTCTAACATGATGTCCTAGGAGTGTCATCTGATGAAGATTGTCAAAGGTTAGTGCTTAATTTTAGCTGTATATCTGGTTTTGTGATGGCTATCCGTGCTTGGAAAATTGCTTTTTTTTTTGCTAAGGTGCTATGCTAAAATAATCGAATGTTTTGCTTTCACCGTAAAGCTTTTTTGAAATCAGACAATGTGATTGGATTAACGAGTAGAGTATCTTTAAAATCCCGTATAATACTTGAATTTTAATTTTGAGATTATTTTGTTTTGAATTTCGCGCCGTGCTATCTCACTGGTTGTTGTCCAACCAATCCCTTTAGCGGAATTGTATCCTCTAGAGGTTAAAGGAATAGAGTCAATATTTAACAGCTTGGCTCTCCCATTCACGGGTGTATGTCCCTTCAGGTAGGTCCCTCCCCATTTCATTCCGTTTACTTACATTTAAGAATGTTTTTCAACAGAAAGGGCAAAATAAATACACCCATTGTACTATTATACAGTTTCTATCTTGTGTATAACGGGGGTTGTGTGCATACGTGTGTCTATACATGCTGTAACTGTATATAAAAATAGGTCTTTTGAAATATATATACATACTTTCTGAGTGCAACATGATATTACACAGACATTTATGCATTAACAATTATCAATTATCAATGAAAAACGTACAGTATATACATAGATTGTCTATATAAACAGCCCACAGTGTCACGGTTGTCGTCGGTGAAGGAGGACCAAAACGCAGCAGGTATGTGTATGCTCATCTTGATGATTATTTATTTTCTAAATGAAGACCAAAATAACAAAACACAAGAACTAACGAACGAACAACAAACAGTCTGGCAAAGCCTAAGGCTCAACACAGAACAATCACCCACAAATACCAAACACAAACACACCCTACTATATGGGACTCTCAATCAAAGGCAGATAGACAACACCTGCCTTCAACTGAGAGTCCCAACCCCAATTAACCAAACATAGACATACACTCACTAGACTCCACATAGAAATACCTAAACATAAACCAAAACCCGGAATTACTAAATCAAACACCCTTTTAACAAAACACACCACCCTGAACCACATAAAACAAATACCCTCTGCCACGTCCTGACCAAACTACAAAACAATTAACCTTATACTAGCCAGGACGTGACACACAGTGCATTAAACATCACTGCTGATCATAACATGGTGTTCGTGAACACACATGGTCCTACTCAAGGTTGAATTGTTACACAAGGCATACACCGTCCAACTAAATGCTTACTGACAGGTTCCTTCTGGGCAATGCAACACCAATAAGAAATAAGAAAAGAATACAAACATAAAGTTAATGGCTCATTAGAATGCATATATATATATTTGCCTAAGTATAATACAGGAAGGCACAAGTTATAGTCCAATATTTACATGTGTTTTGGGGAAGGGGGGGATTGGGTTGCAAGTGTTTAAATTGTGCAGTATTTATCGATCATAATCACAGTCTGGTAGCAGCAGTAGTGATGTGTGCAGTGTGTGTGTGTGTGTGTGTGTGTGTGTGTGTGTGTGTGTGTGTGTGTGTGTGTGTGTGTGTGTGTGAAGAATCAGAGCAGGTGGTCAGCAGTTGAAGTAGCCTAACTAAACACAAATATAGGTATTAGTAAGCATAGATACTGTCTCACCAAGTGCAATAGGTCTACAGCCTTACCTATTGTTTACCTATTGTTCTTCCAGTGTAAATGTTGAGCTTCGCTCAGTACAGAGAGATATTATGTTTGATCCCAATCTGTGGAATAAACACTTTACCGTATCTCATGCAAGCTAGACCACTGAGAAGGCAACACAAGTGTGTTTGATAATCCTGCACTTTGTTCATTTACTGAGAGAGGGTATCTCAGGCTAAATGCAGTGTTATCTAACTTCACAGATTTTTTTCATGAAAATATGCTTGGCAATAATTCATGAAGTACACACAACTGCTTTTAAAATGTTAAAATGTTAACTTGGTATGTGTAAAGTCGTCATTTACATGTCATTTGTGTGTGTGATATTAATTGCATGTTTTATGGGACTGTGCATTATTGCCATGCATCTCTCTGTCTCTCTCTCTCTCTCTCTCTCTCTCTCTCTCTCTCTCTGTGTGTCTCTGTCTCCCCTTGTCTCTGTCTCTCTCTCTCCCTCTCTCTCTCTCTCTCTCTCCCTCCTCTCTCTCTCTCTCCCTCTCTCTCTCTCTCTCTGCTTCTCTCTCTCT